>NC_071255.1:23122689-23205189 GCF_023375685.1 Ictalurus furcatus | reverse complement strand
CAGTGATGAACACTTTGCCTCCTGAGAGAGCCAGAAACAGCATGGAAGCAGAAAGGGGAGGGAGAGGGATAGAGGGCTGAAGAGAAGAAGAGAAAAGGTGACAGGTTATGTTTGTTAGGTTCACTGAGGGACAACATGGCAGATTGTAATTAACAAAATTAAAACAGAGACAGACAGAGTATTGGTTAGTTCTTTCAAATTGATCACATACTTTAATTGCTCTGTTAAATCTCTTTCTGATACAGCAGTACAGAGAATTCAGTCCGTTTAAAGCGCAATCACTGAGATTTTGACAGGCTGCTAATGGAGCAATTAGAAGCCTTTATTCTGTTTATTTTTAAACAAAATCAGGGTCATGATGAATACAGGAATCAATAAGGTGGAGACAGGACTGGAGTTGCACAGCGAAATAACTGTCACAGGATTATTAATGCATGGCAGAGGGGAAAAAAAACGAATTAAAGATTATAGTACAGATCTGCGGTAGGCCTTATTCTTTGATAAGCAAGCATTTAATCATGTATGTCCACACAGAGCGTTGTAGCATTCATCAGAAAGGTGTTTTCATACGCCGTTTGTGTTGCACATCTTAGACACAGCACTTAGCTTAAAAATACCAGTACGGGCGACGTCTTAACATTATTGATCAGCGTGTCCACATTAAGAACACATGCTCTAACCACAACAAACGTATCTCATGCGTGTACTCGCCCATCTGTTATCTTGCATTTTTGTATAAGCGTTTGTGTATATGATCATACTTGATGCAAATGTAAGTTTAAGCATGTGTATAATGACAAACACACACACACACACACACACACACACACACACACACACACATACACAGAGGTGTAGCAGTCTTGGTGTGGGGGGGTCGGCGGCAATGGTGACAGAAATTGAGGGGGACGGGGTGGCAGCTGCGGGCTGCTCGGAGCACTGTCAGAGCGGAATGATTAATGAATGGCGGCCCCAGCTGAGCCTAACCTTTGGAGAACCGCGCAGGACATCTGCAGAACTGTCAGCGCTCTGACAAGGACAGAGCTGAACAACCAATTATTTCGCCATCACTAAGGTGGGCTGTCAGCTTAATCCTAGCCATTCACTTAGGCAAGGACAGGCAAATTTCTCCTTTACATACACACAGGGCTGTGCTGCTGCAGTGGACAAACACACACACACACACACACACACACACACACACACACACACACACACGCACACATGCACATGAACATGCACCCGCAATCAGTGACATACAAACAGGCGCACTGAGACACAAACATACACACTCACACACACACGCTCGGACTAAACAGAGTTAACCCCTGCTGTGCCTGAGGTGGCGGGATCCAGGTGACTCCTGCTATTGTGAGCACAACACATAACGTAGGTTTAATGACAACAGTGTAGTGTGTGGGGTTTTTTTTGTGTGTGTGCGTATGTGTGTGTGTGTGTGTGTGTGTGTAAGACCTGCGACAAGACCCAGTTTCACAGGTTTCCCGACAGTGCCATGTTATGGTAGCACAAATGTCAAATGCGAAATAAAAAAAAAGCTACAATACCAGCTACTATAATAAACGCATAGCCCAACACACACGAAATCCGTGATCGTACTTCATATAACGTCTATATAGGAGCTGATCTGATACAAAATCAATCAAAAGCTCTTCCACCTCCCAAAAGCATGCCAGTAAGTGAATTAGGGACTGTAAATTTTCCCTTCATGTGAATGTGTGTGAATGTGTGTGAATGTGTGAATGTGTGAGTGTGTGTGTGTGTGTGTGTGTGTGTGTGTGTATAGCATGGTGGCCTGTGATGTTTTCCTACATCACACCCAGTGTTCCTGGGATAGGCTCCGGATCCACTGTGACCATGACCAGGATAAAGCATTTATGGAAGATAAGTGAATGATATAGGAGTGGTAAATGGGAGTGAAGTCACTACATTTCATATTAATTAAGTCATTATGAAAGGCACTTTTCAAAATTCCTGCAGAGTTTCTGCAGATTTGGGCCAAGACGCATCATTTGACGTCATCAGAACCTGCATTCAGTCATAGCCTTGTTCGATTACCGATGTCGAACATGAATACAGCTAAGAGGTCTCATTTACCAACAAACAGTCTGTGCTAAATAAATTTGTGCACTTGCAATTGTGCCATTTAATTAGTTTTTCAGAAAAAAAAGTTTTTCAAAACTTTTAAAGATGCAGCAAAATCGAGCAAACAATCACAACATAAAAACTCTGTGAAATCCTATATTGACTAAAAAGGGGTGAGTACTAATACTTCCCCCATCCAGAACATTCAATACACAGTAAATAGAGTAACAAATCAAGTAATCAAAACAACATAATAAATAGGTGGACTAGATCTAAAGTCAGACATTTTGAATCAGTAGCCTATAGATTTTGAGATATATCTTCACCAATATTCAACTTCCCTTGAGTTCCAAAATCGCACCTTTTATGTTCACTCGATTGACATGTCTATGTTGAGATACTGAAAGTAAAATACTGAACTTAGTGTATGTCCATTAAACAACACTTTAAATCTATGAAAATGCTACTGCAGTGCTACAGGAGGGCAGCCAGGTTTAGTCACAGATTTGCTGTAGATGCCAGGAGGATTTAAATGGAGGAAATGACTGATCAGCAACACTGTTAGCACTGACCTATTGCTGAGACATGATCAATGAGTTACTAGGCTTTTTCACACTCCTACTGTACATAGCGTTGCAGGTTTTCCCCGTGGTTTATCACTAATCACGGGTTTTACCTAGCTTTAATTTAAAATGAGAATTGGACTTGTGATATTTTTGTTCTGACAGCTGACTGGTATGGTCTAACGGTGAATTGTTTAATCCTACTGGCTATTCCTGCACTGTGGTAGACACACTGTGATCTATTTAAAATGATCTTCTTAGCAGATCACACTGAAGGTCAAGACCAAAAATTCACGACCTCCCGCTGGTGGAAATTTGATTTCCACCAAATACGTGACTCACATCTAGCACAGCAACAGAACCCCACATGTGTCTCTTCTGTCCTTTGTATATGTGATTTAAACTCTGCCTAACCTAACTCTGCCTTGCTGTGTATAAATTTGTGTCTGTCTGTGTGTGTGTGTGTGTGTGTGTGTGTGTGTGTGTGTGTGTGTGTGTGTGTGTGTGTGTGTGTGTGTGTGTGTACCTAGATGTGTGTGTACCAAGGTAGAGGGTTTTTTTTTTATGTGTATAAAGAAAGCTTGTCCTGTGCTACAGGGTTCCAGGAAGGATGTCTCTTTTCATGTATGTGAATGTGACTCTGGTGTGTGTGTGTGGGGGGGAGGGGGGCGGGGGTGAGAGAGCGAGAGAGAGGGAGAGAGATTGAGTGATGGAGATCTGATTGAGGCATTTCCTTGGCACTAACGGATGGAGCTTGGCTGGTCAGCCTATTGACAGACTGCTGATGAAGCTCAAGGGAGAGAGGAGGGGAAATTAGGCAGGGATAAAATCAATTACCTTTAAAGCTGTCCCTCATCATTGCATGGCTCTGTATGTGTAGTATGTTTTGATTATATATTTATACCTACCACCGCACTGTTGAAGCCTCTATTCTGATTGGTCGGAAGGTGTTGATTAATTTTCTATAACAGCACGGCTATTATGGTAGTTCCTGCTGCAAAAGAAATCGCAGGTTTAGTGCTAATAGTAACAGCCAATTGACAAGGACTTGTATAGTGAATGCTCTACATAATCTATGACTTTTTGTAACATTTGTAACAGTCTTTATAACAGTCACACGTAAAGCTGTTGCTTTAAGTCTTCCACTACAGAAAAGTGTTTTTTCTGTCCTTTCTCAGTAACATTGCAAGCTGTATTTTTTTAGCTGATATAATGTAAGTGATTATAGGAAACTACTTGTTTTGCAGATGTTCCATAGCAAATTTAACTTTAAATGGATAAAAAAGTATTTTGTGTCATTCATGAACTACTTATATTTATTACCCTAGAGAAAGAGTCAAATTAAATACAAGCACTAACATACAAATGTATTTAAAGCATTGACTAATGTCAATGTATTATCCATGTTCTATAAGAATGTAGCCTCTGTATATGATCCTGCTAGAGATGTAATAAAGACCACCTCGATGTAACACCTGTATAAGGGACACACTCACAGAAATGACTCTCATTGCAATCTCTCAACTGAGATAAATGATGCAAATACAGCCTTGGTCATCTTTTCAGAATAAGACAATTGACATCTAGTTAACTCTGGCAATGTCTTCATATTTTATAGCAATATGACTTCTAGTCATTAATTTCTAGGACAATAAAATAGTTATTTATCTAGTCATTAATTTCTAGGCCATAAAAATAATATTTATGGAAACATAAATATGATTTCGCCCCATGTACATTAGATGAATTAAGCTCAATCTAAAGAATCTAACACAAAATGAGGATTAAAGGCTAGATTCATACTAAAACTTCAAATAGCCCCATTGTAAAATTAGCATTACCGTATTGCTAGTTATTAATAACAAAACTAAACATGTCTATAGACACGTTGTTTATTTTTGCTGTTATTTGGTTGTCATAACATATGCAGGAAAAATCTTACTCTCACTCAGTAGAATAAGCAGACATCAGATATGTCTCTGCCATTCAGGATCTATATGAATTAAAACCCACAATTTTCAGATCTTGTCTATTTGTGTATCTGTGTATCTTGTATTTTGTCTGTATGTGTGTATAAAGAAACTAATATCTACTGTATGTGCACATCTGAATATATATACAGTGAGGGAAAAAAGTATTTGATCCCCTGCTGATTTTGTATGTTTACCCACTGACAAAGAAATGATCAGTCTATAACTTTAATGGTAGATTTATTTGAACAGTGAGAGACAGAATAACAACAAAAAAATCCAGAAAAACGCACATCAAAAATGTTATAAATTGATTTGCATTTTAATGAGGGAAATAAGTATTTGACCCCTCTGCAAAACATGACTTAGTACTTGGTTTAAAAACCCTTGTTGGCAATCACAGAGGTCAGACGTTTCTTGTAGTTGGCCACCAGGTTTGCACACATCTCAGGAGGGATTTTGTCCCACTCCTCTTTGCAGATCTTCTCCAAATCATTAAGGTTTCGAGGCTGACGTTTGGCAACTCGAACCTTCAGCTCCCTCCACAGATTTTCTATGGGATTAAGGTCTGGAGACTGCCTAGGTCACTCCAGGACCTTAATGTGCTTCTTCTTGAGCCACTCCTTTGTTGCCTTGGCCATGTGTTTTGGGTCATTGTCATGCTGGAATATCCATCCACGACCCATTTTCAATGCCCTGTCTGAGGGAAGGAGGTTTTCACCCAAGATTTGACGGTACATGGCCCCGTCCATCGTCCCTTTGATGCGGTGAAGTTGTCCTGTCCCCTTAGCAGAAAAAAAACCCCAAAGCATAATGTTTCCACCTCCATGTTTGACGGTGGGGATGGTGTTCCAGGGGTCATAGGCAGCATTCCTCCTCCTCCAAACACGGCGAGTTGAGTTGATGCCAAAGAGCTCCATTTTGGTCTCATCTGACCTCAACGCTTTCACCCAGTTGTCCTCAGAATCATTCAGATGTTCATTGGCAAACTTCAGACGGGCATGTATATGTGTTTTCTTGAGCAGCGGACCTTGCGCGCGCTGCAGGATTTCAGTCCTTCACGGCGTAGTGTGTTACCAATTGTTTTCTTGGTGACTATGGTCCCAGCTGCCTTGAGATCATTGACAAGATCCTCCCGTGTAGTTCTGGGCTGATTCCTCACTGTTCTCATGATCAATGCAACTCCACGAGGTGAGATCTTGCATGGAACCCCAGGCCGAGGGAGATTGACAGTTCTTTTGTGCTTCTTCCATTTGCGAATAATCGCACCAACTGTTGTCCCCTTCTCACCAAGCTGCTTGGCAATGGTCTTGTAGCCCATTCCAGACTTGTGTAGGTCTACAGTCTTGTCCCTGACATCCTTGGAGAGCTCTTTGGTCTTGGCCATGGTGGAGAGTTTGGAATATGACTGATTGATTGCTTCTGTGGACAGGTGTCTTTTATACAGGTAACAAACTGATATTAGGAGCACTCCCTTTAAGAGTGTGCTCCTAATCTCAGCTCGTTACCTGTATAAAAGACACCTGGGAGCCAGAAATCTTTCTGATTGAGAGGGGGTCAAATACTTTTTTCCCTCATTAAAATGCAAATTAATTTATAAAATTTTTGACATGCGTTTTTCTGGATTTTTTTGTTGTTATTCTGTCTCTCACTGTTCAAATACAACTACCATTAAAATTATAGACTGATCATTTCTTTGTCAGTGGGCAAACGTACAAAATCAGCAGGGGATCAAATACTTTTTTCCCTCACTGTATATATATATATATATATACGTCTGTTATTTTTGGGGTTTTCTTCACAGCTCTCACAATATTTCTGTCATCAGCTGCTTTTGTTTTCCTTGGCCAACCTGTTTGATGTTTGGTTGGATGTCTGTATTTCTTTTTCGGGACATTCCAAATTGTTGTATTGGCTATGCCCAATGCTTGTGCAATGGCTCTGATTGATTTTTCATCTTTTCTCAGCTTCCATATGTCCTGTAAATCTCCTATAGACAGCTCTCTGGTCTTCATATTCTTTTAACCTTTTTAACAACATTAACAGTGAAATTCAGCACTCAAACCAAGAGTATACATTCAGAGCTATTAATTTTTTAAACAAGTAATCTAACAGGCCACACCTGGGCAACAAGAAACACCTGTCAGTCACGTGTTCCAATGTTTTTGATCACATGAAAAATACCTCTAATTGTAAATATCAAACCATGTAAAGAAATACAGTACAGCTTTAGAATCAGATTATCTTCCTCGGCTTTGTCTTCTCTTTATGCCTTGCCTAGCCTTTGGTTGAAAAAAATGCTTTAGCTTTTAGGAAAAAGGTTTTCCACTAAGGCAGCTGAAGGACGAAATGCCAAGTCAAGCCATGTGAATCCGTCCTGTGATTTAGCTTGTGTATATTCATGAACGAACTTCGTGTTACTCCGATGCATGAGATGTCTCGGCTGACACTCTTCAGTAGGTTTGATCTCTCGCACCAACTTCACTCCTTCATATGGAGACAAACCAACTCCGCCTTTGAATTCATGAAATTCAGAGATGAAACCATGCGGTGCTGTGCTCTGAGCAGAGAGTGTGTGTAGGAACGGGTCATATCTGAGTGGGTAAATCTCTGCTTGTAGAGGATTGTATGATTAGGGGTTCATTAGAAGCTTGAGTTACCTTGAATGCTAATCGGCCCAGGCAGACACAGGAGAGAGCACTGGCTGGGTGTGAAAAGTGGGTTAGTAGACCACAGCATGACAGAAGGAGAAAAAAAAAACTATGCAGAAGCTATAAAGTGGGACAGCAAACACTGAAATAAAGAGAACGCAAATGATCCCTGTGTGTTTCTGTGGGTTTGTATGTGTAAGAATATAAATGTGCATGGAGGTGGGTGGGTGTATATGTTCATATGTTCCATATTGTTCCAGACTTTTTCACATTTATTTTATTACCATATCCCCATAGTACATGTCATTATAATAAAAAAATAATACCCTGGAACATTAGTCTAACAGGTGGTACAATGCGCTCTCTCTCTCTCTCTCTCTCTCTCTCTCTCTCTAGCCTCTGGGTTCACATGCTGCAATTAGCTTTTCCCCTCTCCTGGCCTGGCAGCTCTGGTGAATGAGGTTAGGAGGTGATGGAGGTCAAACTGAATCTTCTCCTCTGTGCAGATGATTATGTCTTAACCTACCGCTATTCAAAGGCACTTGCCTCTGGGCATGAATCTAGTGTGTGAGTGTGTGAGTGTGTGGGTGTGTATGTAAGTGTACCAATGAGACACAGTGACAACTCCATGCACTCTTATACATGTCTTACAGCAAATGACAGGATGGGGCCAACGTAATGGACTACAAGGTCAGGTGCTTGTTCCTCATATGTTTCTCAGAACTCAGACACTCTAAGCATTTCCTTTTGCCATACAGTAAGTCTTTATACTGCAAACAAAAGTTCCTGTATATACTTTATGAACCTACTGTAGGTAAATGTACCTAATACTCCTCATCATGAGATGATGAAATTATAAGAAAAACAAATGTACATATTTTTTCAGTTTCAAAATTGAAATTCTTTTATTCTACTGGCACATTTTTTAAAAATCTTTTGTCACCTGCTAATTCCCATCCACCAGCCAACACTCAGAGGAAAGAGCTCTCTACCTTCTTCCACATACAGTACTGTACATGAGTTCACACATGACCCAAGACTGGTTAGTGTGTGTGATTGACAAGGGATAGAATGCCTCTCCCACTCAGAGAGCATGGCAAGTTTGGCTCACTTAGCTTTTGGCCACAAATGGCTGTGTTATCAGCAGGATTCAAACTCATAATCTCCAAATGCTAGGGCCAACACTTTTCTATTGTGCCACTCAGGAGCTACTGGTGTTTATTTTTATTTTTAAATAAACGTTTGCAAATAAGCAAAATAATCTACCAGTAGAATGCGATATTGTTCTATAGAAGTTGAGATTTAAGATATAACTCTAAACGGAAGAATACACATTAGTAATGTGGTACTGTATTGAGTGAAGAAATAATCTCTGAAGAATCAATGCTATTAATCTAGTCGATAGTAAATACTAAAGCTGGGCGGCTGTGGCTCAGGTGGTAGAGTGGGTTGTCCATTACTCGTAGGGTTGGCGGTTTGATTCCCGGACTGCATGACTCCACATGCCGAAGTGTCCTTGGGCAACACGCTGAACCACAAGTAGCTCCCGATGGCAAGTTAGCCCTTGCATGGCAGCTCTGCTACCATTGGTGGGTGTGTGGGTGTGTGTGGGTGTGTGTGGGTGTGTGTGTGTGGGTGAATGAGACACAGTGTAAAGTGCTTTGGATAAAAGCGCTATATTAGTGCGCCATTTACCACATACACACACGTGCGTTAGTATTAAAATAAATCAATATTAAACCTGATGATTTTTAATAAACAAGGAATAACTAGGAAGACATTTTAAGCCTAAAAATTTTTAATATTCATATATTTTATATGCCATCTCATAACAAGAAATATTTCAGAAATTCACCTATATTTTATACATTTTCACTTAATTTTTCTTCAGTGTAGTAAATTACTAATATGCAAAATCCAAATAATGAGTAAAGAAAATCATGCAATTTGTTGTAAAATTTCTGACTGATCTGACTGAGCTGTAAAGAACCCCAGCATATCTTCACTTCCTATTGGAGCCCAGTTTCAACCTAGAGCTCCTCAGATGTGTGAACACCTCGGCCCTGCTTCAGCAGAAATTTCATCATCTGGCCAAGTGTGCCAGTTCTCCTCCACCATATCATCCTCACTGCATGTGATCATGTTCTCCTCACCTTCTCACATTCTCCTCACACCTCACTGTCAAAACACTGAGCACACTGCTGAAGAAACATCAAATATTTCTCTTAGTTTTACTACCCAATTTTATTATTATTCCTCCAGCACCACTGCTATTACTACTAGAAATAATAATATTAAAGAACCCATCAATTATGTTTCATGGCACACTGGTGCATTTTTTTTTAAATGCATGAACCTTTAAAAAAAAAAAAAAAACAGGAAATATGAATATGGCATGAATTTACTATAGAAATTCTGGTACTGTGACAAGAGACTGTGACATGCAAAAAAAAAAAAAAAAAAAAGAAGAAGAAAAAGAAGCTACGGATGATACCAATTCTGTGCCTGTCCTCTGGCTTAATGGTTGCACTCTCGCATAGCCCCTTACCATTTTAAACCTTATTTGGTTTGCAAAAGTGAGACTAAGCTCTCCAGTGGCCCTTTTCCTACCCTTTGCATGGCACAAGTCTGAGATAAGGAGAGAGGAATAACTTTTGAGATGGCAGCTTTGTCACTCATCAGGGTCATGGAGATGGATTCTCAAGGACATTCGGCATCTCTGGGACAGTTTTTAGAGCTTCAAAGCAAAGTGGACCCCAGAGTGGAAGACACCCAGAGGGAAGGGGCATGAAGCGAACACTTGTCCACACTCTTCCCTGGTCTGGATAGCTGATACAGTATATCCAGTGGGAAGAATAGAGCAGGAAGAGAGAGGAAATTTCCAGTCCATCATTATCCTCTTAACAGACAGAAAACTCTGTCATCAAAGGATAAAACAAAAGGAATTTAATTTCAAACCTTTATTTTATTGGACTTGCAGAATGCTAGTCTGCACAACAGAACCTATGGGAAATTTTCCCTAGATGGCTATTTTCTTTGACAAGTTTGGTAAACAGAGATTAAAAACAGACATTACAAATGTGAAACCAAGAGACAGTTTGCGACAGATTTGTGTACACAGATGCTAAGTGAGAAAAATGCCACCTACGATTGCTGTGTATGTGTGTGTGTATAATTTCTCATTACAAAGTGTGTGTACAGTGGTGGAGTGCAGTCTAGGTGTGAGAGAGCCAGAGTAAATATGTTGATCTCCGTTTAAACAGCACACCATCGATTGCTTTTATGGCTATGATGAGCCTTTCTCTCTGTGGGACTGGATTAGTTGGGATTGCTGCATTGTGTTCAGTCTACTGTAGTTTATTCAGGGACAACACAGCCTGTACTGTGATCATACACAAATATGAAAAGTGCCTTAAATAGAAAGGTACACATTAGAAGCTGGAATGGAGTACTGTATTGGATGTCATTTGCTATTTTGTTTATCAATAACTCTATTACATAATCGAGACATTTTTATTAATCCACTTGACACATGAAAGAAACTGTGCTTTAGGTTAATATGAACACGCGCACACACACGTTGGCAGTAATACATGCAGTATTGTTCAATGAAAGAAGAAATGGGAGACTACAAGGTCAAGTGCATATTCCTCACGTTTCCCAGGACTCAGACACTGTACGTCTATTTTCAACACAGTATTTCTATACACTGTAAAAAAAAAAAATAATAATAATAAAAAAATACAAGAAAATGTCATGAATATATATATATATATATATATATATATATATATATATATATATATATATATATATATATATATATAAAAAATACTTTTCATTTTGAGATTATGGGAAAACATAGACTACATGGCCAAAAGGATGAAGACACCTGACCATCACACCCATATGTGGGTCTTCCCCAAACTGTTGTCACAAAGTTGGAAGCACATTGTATAGAATGTCTTTGTGTGTTGTGATATTGAGATTTCCTTTCATTGAAACTAAAGGGCCCAAACCTGTTCCAGCATGACAATGCCTCTGTGCACAAAGTGAACTCCATGAAGTCATGGTTTGCTAAGGTAGAGTAGAAGAACTCAACTGGCTGCACAGAGCCCTGACCTCAACCCCACTGAACACCTTTGGGATGAACTGAATTGCCAACTTCACCCTAGGTCTCCTCACCCGAAATCAGTGCCTGATCTCACTAAAGCTCTTTTGCTGAGTGGACACACTCCCTACAGCCACGCTCCAAAATCTAGTGGAAAGATTTCCCAGAAGAGTGGAAGTTATTATGATAGGAAAGAGGGTCTAAATCTAGTTTGGGATGTTCAAGCAGCACATATGTATGGGTGTGATGGTCAGGTCTCCACAAAATTTTTTGCCATATAGTGTATAAGCATATTTCCAATTTAAATTTTAAAACCTTATTTTGCTGGTGAATATTTTAGCTTCTTTTTAATATTAAATGCTTGTAATAAGCAAAAATAATCTGCTGATAAACAATACATAAAATGTTGAGGTTTAAAACAAACCAAATATTACACATTCAAGGTTTGTGGATTATATACTGTAAGATGACCCTGTATTGCATGGTATTTGTTTTGTGTAACAATAAAATAAATCAATAAATCAATAAATCACATGATCTATGAAGAACACACTCACACACATTATCTAATGATACCAAGATAAATCAATGTGAAAACAGTGAAACTTGATGTTTGTTAGAAACAGGGAAGCAAACAATGTACACTCCACTAATAATAAAAAAAGTATGTAAATGTAATAAAGTCACTCAGAGTAATTTTTCTTCTAAGCCTGGAAGTGTTATTTGTTTGCACCCTTCTGCGTGGACATGCTTATTTATTCATCCCTCCATCAAACTCACTTCGAAATGGAAGCCCTGGACACCAAATGACGATATGCAAAAACGATTCACGGATAACTTCAGGCTTCAGTGTATGTGTGTGAGTGTGTGTGTGTGTGTGTGTGTGTGTGTGTGTGTGTGTGTAGAAGAGGCAGTGAAGCAGAGAGGGCAGCTTCATTCCATCACCCCATTTTGGCCCATTATATTGTGTATAGGAGTTTTTTTTTTCTCCCCCTCTCCATTGTAATTATTTTCCAGCCCAAAGGCTGCTGCAGGCGACTGCAACCTCTCGCGTTTGGGACCACTGCATTAGGTGTACATTACATTATTTATTTGCGTGCAGTTGTGGATGGACGGATACCCCACACACATGGACACTGCAGGTACACTCAGTGTCACCTTATGCTGTGTGTGCTCTATGTGTGCTCTTTGAGACGGTTGCAGAGAGTGAAATGCCAAACCAAACAGCAGAGCAGGAGCAAGTAAACAAACAGTGCTTTAAATCATCATACCTAAGACATTATTCTGCCATAAGCTCTGTTTCTCTTAAGCTTAGAATATGTAGTGGAAACCTCTGGAGCCACTGACGTGACATGATTCCATCCATCCATCTTCTATACCGCTTTATCCTTTTCAGGGTCACGGGGGAACCTGGAGCCTATCCCAGGGAGCATCGGGCACAAGACGGGGTATAACCTGGACAGGGGTACACCCTGGACAGGGTACCAATCCATCAGGGCACAATCACACACCCTTTCATACACTACAGACACTTTGGACATGCCAATCAGCCTACCATGCATGTCTTTGGACTGGGGGAGGAAACCGGAGTACTCAGAGGAAACCCCCGCAGCACGGGGAGAACATGCAAACTCCGCACACACAGGGCCACGCTGGGAATCGAACCCCTGACCCTGGAGGTGTGAGGCAAACGTGTTAACCACTAACCCACCGTGCACCCAGGTGACATGATTGTTATTGTTTAATAAGGCACCTCCACAAATTAATATATTGAGGCCAATATATAATATATTCAGGCAAGTTAATATGTCTAGGGGACAAACTAAGTATCTCATAGTCCCAAATTATGTTGTTTCCAGGAGATCCAAATTCAGGGTTATGAATTGTGTAACTTGGGACTCTGACTTAATACATGGACTCCAGTTCATTATTTAGCAGGAATGAGTTAAAATGTCTGTTCACATTGAAAATTCAATTAAGGTGATGTGGGATAATGGTTTAGCCATGTTGCAACACCAGTGACTCCAGTATGTCTTAGTGCATCAGTCCAAGATTGCAGCAAAGTACAATAATAGCATCATCTCAAAGTTTATATTCCTGTGGCCAAAATAGTAAACTGATATCTCTCGATGTGGCAATGATAAGCTTAGATTATGACCAATATGTTATAGATTAATAAATTAATCTGTGGCCAGGGTTGAGAAATTATGTTTATGTGTATGAATCTTACTCAATGAAAATTTGACATGTCCAGAAAAAAATTACTCAAGTTAAAAAAAAGCTACTTTTTAATGTACACAAGTATTAAAAAGTAAATGTATTTACTTGATGAAGTTAACTTAATATAATGTTTTCATGTGAAAAGCAATTATTATTAATTATATAAAACTGTTGGAAGGTGTTTTTTTGTTTGAAAGCGACATCATTCACTCTCTGTAAGTTTGCAATATTTACCATTACTAGAACTGTCACTTGCTTCCTAGCCAATTATGTTAATTTCTGGAGTCAACTAACAAATAAAACAGAGCAAGTTATATAAATATAGCCAGTTAATATATAAATATAGCCAGTTAAAGTGCAAATCCATCACAAGGCACAATCACACAACCATTTACACACTACAGATTCACCAATCAGCCTGTCTTTGGTCTGGGGAAGGAAACCAGAGTACCCAGAGAACACCTCCAGAGCATGGGGAGAACATGCAAACTCTGTATTCATAAGGCTGTGGCAGAAATTGAACCCGCAACTCTGGAAGTGTGAGGCAAATGTGCTGACCACTAAGCCACTGTGTGCCCATGCTTAGCTGACTGAATGTTCATCATAATTCTATGCAGGTGGAAATTAACCTCAGGTAGTGTGTTCTTGATTATGGCTAGAAGTAACCTTGTGGTGTTGAATGTCATGAGTATTGGCTGGAATCACAGTTTGTTTCAGAAAGACTGTCTAATTTTTTTGGACACTAGTTGCAATTTGGAAAACAGCTAAATTCATCAGAATTCATCAAGACTAAACAACAGACCAAATACTTGTACAAACAGCTATATATATATATATATACACACACACACACACACACACACACACACACACACACACACAGCCATGGGCTGACATGGGCCAAATTGTGATTGTTAGATGACTGGGTCAGAGCATCTCCAAAATGGCAGGTCTGATGTACAGTGGTTAGTACCTACCAAAAGTGGTCCAAGAAAGGACAACTGGTGAACCGTGACAGGGTCATGGGTGCCCAAGGCTCACTGCTGCACGTGCGGAGCGAAGGCTAGACCGTCTGGTCCAATCCCACAAAAAACTGCTTAAAAAGTAAATATGTAGAAAAATAACTATGATAGAGAGGTGTCTGAACACACAGTGTCAAGGTCAGAGAACCCATGCTGACCCCTATCCACCGCCGAAAGCACCTAGAATGGGCACATAATCATCAGAACTGGACCATGGAGCATGGAAGAGGGTGACCTGGTCTGATGAATCATGTGTGGATGATTGGGTGCATGTGCATCACTTGCCTGGGCACCAGGATGCATTATGAAGAAGAAGGCAAACTGGCTGAAGCAGTTTGATGCTCTGGGCAATGTACTGCCGGGAAACCTTGGGTCCTGGCATTCATGTGGGTGTTACTTTGACTCATACCACCTACCTAATTATGTTGCAGACCAAGTACACCCCTTCATGGGCACGGTATTCCCTAAAGGCAGTAGCCTCTTTCAGTAGGATAATACTGCCATACTGCAAAAATTGTTCAGGAATGGTTTGAGGAACATGATAAAGAGTTTTCTCCCCGTGCTGCGGGGGTTTCCTCCAGGTACTCCGGTTTCCTCCCCCAGTCCAAAGACATGCATGGTAGGCTGATTGGCATGTCTAAAGTGTCCGTAGTGTATGAATGGGTATGTGATTGTGTATGTGATTGTGCCCTGCGATGGACTGGCACCCTGTCCAGGGTGTACCCCGCCTTGTGCTCGATGCTCCCTGGGATAGGCCCTAGGTTCCCCGTGACCCTGAAAAAAAACGAGTAAGCGGTAGAAGATGGATGGATGGAATGGATGGATGGATGGATGGATGGATAAAGAGTTCAAGGTGTTGACTCGGCCTACAAATTCCCCATATCTTAATCCAATTGAGCATCTGTGGGATATGCTGGACAAACAAGTCCGATCCACGGAGGCCCCTTCACGCATATTACAGGACTTAAAGGATCTGCTACTAATGTCTTGGTGCCAGATACCACAGCACAAGCGGGACCTACACCATATTAGGCAGGTGGTTTTAATGTTATGGCTGAGAAAGTGCATACACACACTCATACATACATACATACATACATACACACACACACACACACACACTAATATATATATATATTAGTTGTTATTTAATCGTATCTGAGCATCTTGCAACCACTTGTATACTTCCGTCCATCCATCCATTCATCCAACCATCCATCCATTTGAACCCCCAACCCCATAGGTGTGAGACTAATGTGCTAACCACTAAGTCACCATGCCACCCATTTTACAATGCTGACATAAATACATGAATTATGAAAAAAAAAACAAAAAAAAACAACAACTACTCACTTCTTGTTTTACATGGTTAATAACTAATATTTTTTTCTGTGTTTTGTCTTATCAGGGCTCAGTTTTACAGATTCATTTGTAAGCAAAAAAAAAAAAAAAAAAAAAAGAAATATTATAATAATTTAAGCAACTTAGCAAAACAATCTGATGAGCAGTAAATTGAAAGGAAGTGCTTAGGCTTGCAGTGTGAATGTACACACAGACCAGTGGCTTTGGAGTGTTTGCTTTAGAGACTGTCCCACTGTGCTGTGGGTCAGATTGTCTTGTCTGTGGCTTGTCCAAACAATGTGTCATATGTGCAGTGTGGTATTTGGCTGCAGAATGATATTACATATTCTACATGTCATATGTCCAGACTGGCTTGCTCTGACATGATCCTGGGCATGGTAGACAACAGAGAGTGGTGGTGTGTGTTTGTGTGTTAGTAAAGGCTGATTGGCTCCAACCCTTGGCCTGTCAGATCAGAAGGTAGTGCCTTTGCTAAGAACCCTAACGACACACTCACTACTGTCCCTGTCACGCAGATGCAGACAACATCAACAGATCCAGACTCAGTGTGGAGGGTCTGCTCATGCTGGATGACCTGACGGCCTTCTGACATGACAACTTGAACATGATAGCGAGGGCCCACAGCCCTCTAACCCCTCTGTGCTCTCTCTCTCTCTCTCTCTCTCTCTACCCCTCCCCTTCGGGATATGGATGGAGTAGGGTAGTCTCTCTTCCTAGAACAGCTCCAGTGAACCAGAGAGAGGGAGAGTGAGGCAAAGAAAAGGGAAAGTGCATTCTGCCTTGGACCTTGTGCCCTAATAGGAGCTGACACTGTTGAAGCCACTCAGATGGACAGAGAAAACGGGCAGCATATTGCGGGCGGCAGCCTCCAATTATTTTTCTGGCTCATAAGTGCCGCTTGTTTAACGGCAGCCTGCATGGCTGACAGGAGCCTGATCTGGCAGCAGGCTGTCACATAGCCATGGCCACGAGTCCTCCCCAGGGCAAACACAGCCAACTCCACTCTACTCTACACACATGGATAAAGGAGGGGGAATGTCTGCATCTGTGTATGTGTGTGTGCTTAAAAGTAGTGTGAGCATGTGTGTGTGAGTGCCCATTTGTGCTACCATCCATATTTGTATATAAAAATGGACACGCTGCTGTGTATGGGGCAGGGTGTTTGCCCTGGCATGGCTGTCTCAGTACACTGTTCAGTGTCTTGTGTGTGTAAATGAGCCTGATCTTCTTTAAGGCCTAGTGCATGTGTGAGTGGGTGTTGATGCTCAGACAGCGTGCAAATTATACAATAACATTTCAAGGGAGTAACTTCTATATCTAGAAATAGACCTACAAGTAGCTAATACTTGTAGATAGCCAGTGTCGTATATTCAATAAACACTTAATACACAAACTGGTGCGGCAAATATATTCAAAGCCAGAGTGTAACAATAACTTTGTCTGCAATGTTTAAGGATCTGTGCTTAAAATATTCTTTCACTTAATTTCAAGTCATTTGACTTGCCTGGGAAATTACTTAAATAGAAAGGTACCCTTTAGACATACTTTTGAAGTTATAATTGGTTACTCTAGGAAATCTACTTATTTTTCAAAATGGCAATTGGCTTTTCTATTGCATCAGACAACTTCAAGCAGGCTTTAGTATTAGTGGCAACAAGAGTGAAGGAATTTCTTCATTGCACATTGATTAATTTCTTCATTGCACGTTAGATAGTCGAGATTTCTACTTCAAATTTAGAAATATGTCACACTGAGGTAAATCACCTAACATTTGTTGTACAAATAAGTACGTGTTTACCTACAATTTGTATTAACCTAGCCAGTTTGTATTGTGACTGCTAGCTTTTAGCATGCAAATATTATGTATTCAGTTATCAGGCTAGCTTGCTAGCATGAGTCACAAAAATTGCTGTGTGATTTAAGGCAGAGATTTTTGTAGCATATTTGTACGTACGTCAATTTTCGTAGCTTCAGAATAAAGAAATTGAAGCTGTGCTTTAACTGCACTAAGTTTGGCACTTTTTTGATGAGTACGTTTATTCAGGTAGTCATCTCAATGCATAAATAATATTCAGTATCCATTATATATAATGTAGCTACATGAGAATGAGAGTTATGAGAGTGAGAAAGTCAGGAACCAATCACATGTTGTGAATTTAATGGGGTTAAGAAGTCACACGGCCTGTTGTAGATTTGTTCTCAGCTTGACCAGACCCGACATTTAATTATTTCCTTTATTGTGTCACATGTTACGAACGTAACATACCATTCCTAAACCACTTATAACAGTACAATATACTAATCAGTAACTGAGAATTCAAATGAACATTTCTGTTCTGGAGCAGCTCATGAAGATTACGTTTTCAGTTCCTGTTAAAATAGGGTTTGTTTTCCAGTACTGGTTTTATGTTTCTGGAACTTGTTCAGAGGCCTGGTGGAGAAAGATTTTTAAAAGAGAATTATTAAAAATCTTGGTTATTAAAACCCTACCCAACCAGTTCTCTTTATTTCCTCTACTTTCTGTTGTGGGATTAAAGTCTTAATTCACACCCTGAACACAGCAAGTCTTCTTGGTGAACTGTAGCACTGAGCATGTGTGTAGCTTATGGATGGCGAGAAAATTGTTGTGTGCAACATTTCTAGCACACCACAAGCTTTTGAGTGGATTGTCAGCATAATGGGATAATAACAATAATAAGAGGGCCAGTCAGCTGAGAGATGAGGGCACTAATTTAACATGTGGTAAAATACTCTGTACTTGCTTGTGTGTGTGTGTGTGTGTGTGTGTGTGTGTGAATTGTAATACAGTTTAATCACTATCTAGAACACATTTTACAGACTGTTAACAAAATTAATTTGTCACAAATCAAAAGCAAGTGAAAACATAAACCTATGAGCTTTAAATCAATGAGACAAAATGTATGAGGAATCACAAATTTAAAAAAAAAAAAAAAAGAAAATTGTATGAAATTTTCACTATTCACTATTTCTTGTGAATAACATTTGAGAAATGCATCAGCCACTCTCTCTCTCTCTCTCTCTCTCTCTCTGCACAGTAAATCTTTGTGCTGGGAATTACAGATCGAGCCAGCGTAATTAACACATTAAATAAAGCAGTCACACATCAATGGGAGGTCTAAAGGTGGGGCAGTGAATTATTGTTTAAATTAAGGAAATACCCAATCTCTACAACAGACCATAATTTGCGCAGACTGGGCCAGCGTTGCACAGCAGTAATCAGGTTACACACTGACTGCTAAGCGTCATAATAGGCTCAGGAGCGGCTGGGTTTCCCTGTCTCATTGGCTCGTGTATGCGCACACACACACACACACACACACACACACTCTGCTCATTCCTACATAAACACATTTTTGCATTAGACATACTGTGAACCTCAATGCATTAACTTAAGGGGGGGTTATAACATTTTTTAAACTTTATAGTAACATGGAATAATTAGATAAATAATGGAGTAGTTAGCATTTTTAGTTATAAATAATAGATATTATATATATATATATATATATATATATATATATATATATATATATATATATATATATATATATATATATATATATATTTATAATAACCAGTGAAATACAGTGATTATTCATTTCAAAAATCAGAATATTAATAAATATGCATAACCATACATATTGTTGCATATGGCTAATATTTCATTAGTATTATTGTTAATAATGTAACACCTCATTAATTTAAGATCATTGAACTGCACTGTCCCCATCAAAAGTTATACACAGTCTATAGTATTTCTGTATCAAAAAATATAGAAAATATCAGAGTGACTCTACATCTAAGGGCAACATTTCTGCAATTTTAAAGAAAAGTTAATTGCAACAATATAGCTAATCTATGTCTTTTACGTGTATTACTTACTATGTCCCCAGTTTTATGTTGCCATGTTCTGAGTATTTTGTCCTGTGTCTGAATGCTGTCACACACATCTGAGAGGCTCTCGGTGCCTGAGATGGCAATGTGTAATGCAGAACAGGAGCTTTTAATGCATTGCATGTTGCCTGCTCTGGCTGAAGTGCACAGGAAGCAGGATCAATACTATTGAGCTGTTTACCTTAGTGCTGTGCACACCACCCCACACTCTGGATTACCACTTGAAACATTAAACCCAACTATTAGTAATACTTTGCTTCTGCTCTTGAGCAGCCAACCAACCCAAAGTAGAGCTCCATGCAGTACCTGGCTGATGATACAGAGCTACTGGGGGAGAAGAGCCTACCCATAATCCTCTGCTTTCAACTCCTTCAGGTTTTCTTTATTTCCCTGTAGTTAATGTAGTCACTCAAGCCTGGTATGCTGCAGGGCATTGTAGTGAAGCTGCCTAAAGCACCTTAGATCTCCCTTGTGCTCCTCTCTCTAACAAAAAACAAACAAACAAAAAAAAAATCAACACCTTTTTTAAATGCTTATTTCTTTCTTGCAACCTTTGCATTGTTTGTCCATTGATTTTTGTAAGGCCCACCAGCCTAGGCCTCCCACTCTTTCCTTCCTTCTCAATGTCTTCACCTCCTAATCACCACAAATTCCCCGCTCTCCCTCCCACCTCCTTTATTTCTTTTAATCTTGTCGTTGGGGTATTTTGTGGTAATGACTTTTCAATAGACGTCCATGTCCACTATCACTCTGCCTGTTTTTTTTTGTTTGTTTGCTTTTTACTGTCCATGGACCAGTGATTTAGAGGAGGAAGCATGAATGGTAGAGGTTCCCAGAGGTCTGTTGAGGAGTTGATTGATATCTTGTCTTCTATCTTAGTATCTTTCCCTCTCTCTCTCTCTCTCTCTCTCTCCCTCTCCCTCTCTCTCTCTCTCTCTCTGAGTGCATGCTGGGAGCGAGTGGGCAGAGCGTTGTGAGCGTGAACACGAGTGTGGCTGTTTGTGCTTCTGATTAAGCTTTTTCCCTTTCCTTATTTAATATATTTTTTGTTTCTTTTTTTGGGTGATTGATTTAATATTATTTAGTAGAACTGTAGATGGGTTTAGGGTGTTTTGCATGTGTTTCAGGTAGTTTGTACCTGAGCTCAGGGAAGCATGGCGGCCTCAGGTGTGGGGGGTTTAGGGTCTCTCATGCAGTGTCACAGAGTAAAGGTGGCATCTGCAGTGAGTGTGCAGAGTTGTTGCTTGGCTGTGGGTGAAGTTGTGGGACATGAATATGTACTGTCTGCCTCTAGGATGAACAGCGCTATTGTTGTTTTTTTTCAGTACAATAGAAAAGGCCAGTGAAGTAGTTCAGAAGGGAATCATTCTCGCCGGCGTTCTTATTCCTGTTCTAACACTTTCATTACCGTCAAAAAGAGTCACCATCACGAATGTCCCGCCGTTTATTAGTGATGATGTTTTAACACAAGCACTGTCTCACTATGGAAAATTGGTCTCCTCAATTAAGAAATTCCATTTGGCGGTGGTTCTCCTTTACTGAAACATGTTGTGTCTTTCAGATGCTCAGTTTACATGATTATAAACAATGACACTCTCTCTGTCTGTGTGCTCTGAGGGAGGAGTGATTCTATTTCATCACGCAGAAATGCGAGCAAGAGCTTGTGAGTTTTATGAAAACTTATACGCGAATGAGTTGGGAGCAGGATGGGATTCGGAGAGTAAAAGACAAAAGAATTGAAAGATTGAAAGTGTCAGAGGGGGCCAATGCAGAGCTCTCGGGTACATTAAGCCTGGAAGAGTTGCATAAGGCCTTTCAAGGCATGGATTCTGTGAAAGGGTGAGGAATTGATGGTTTTTCTTTTGAATTTTATTATATTTTTTGGACAGAGGTAGGGAAGGACCTTTTGCAGGTGCTTAATGACAGTTTGGGCTCAGGCAAGTTGCCAGTGAGTAGCCTTAGAGTGTGGTTATCACACTCCTCCCCTAAAATGGATATCTTTTAGAAATTAATTTAGCTCCAATTATAAATTGCTCTCAAAGGCTTTAGCTAGTAGATTAGCTAAAGTTATACATCAGGTGGTGCATCTGGATCAGACTTACTGTGTCAGTGGTAGGTCCATTATTGACAATATTACTCTTATTCCGGATATTTTTGATGCCTCCAAGTTGATCAACATTAATATTGGACTCACTAGATCAAGAAAAAGCTTTTGATAGGGTTGAACACTCTTATTTATGGAGAACATTAGAAGCCTTTGGATTCTGTCAGGATTTTACTGATGAGAGTGTGCTTAAGATAAACGGTGTCTTACGCACTCCATTTAAGATCCGTAGGGGTATTAGACAAGGCTGTTCTTTGTCTGGAATGTTGTACTCAGTTGCTATAGAACCCTATTCAACCTATTTGTAAAAACAGTATTTCTTGTCTGCCTGTGCTGATGATGTAGTGGTTCTAATCAATGGACAAAATGATGTGCAGGTTCTAATTAAAGTTTTAGAAGCTTTCAACAAAAGTTAATTGGAACAAGAGTGAAGCACTTTTAATTGGAAATTGGTCAAAAGTTAAACCAAGCCTTCCTGATGGTTTAACTTGGGGAACAGGAGGTCTTAAATACTTAGGAGTGTATTTGGGAGATGAAACATACATTCTGAAAAATTGGGAAGAGGTAGTCGATAATATGAAGGGCAGGCTTGACAAATGGAAGTGGCTAACACCAAAGTTGGCATATAGGAAGGACATTAATTGTGAATAACTTAGTAGCTTCCTGCCTTTGGCATAGGCTGGCCTGTTTGGCCCCTCCCCTACAACTGCTAGTAAAAATCCAAGGGACACTGGTTGATTTTTTGGGATAACTTACACTGGGTCCCACAGAGTATGTTGCATTTACCTAAATAGGAGGGTGGCCATGGTTTGATACATTTGAAAAGTAGAATAGCATTTTCTACAAAGATTTCTGTATGGATCATCAGTGAATGGATGGCAGGCTGTTACATGCTCCATTTTATACAGAACTGAAGGACTGGGGTTGGACAAATCCCTGTTTATAATGGACCCTCTTAAAGTAAAAGTGAATGGACTGACAGTGGTTTATTGCTACCTTTTTAAAATTTGGAGTCTCTTTGACGTACAGAGAAATGAGTGGACAACTCCTCTTCACTGGCTTTTGGAGGAGCCGATGATAAACAGAGCTCGTTTCAATTAAACAAAGGATAGTTGCTCTTTTAATGGACTCAATATACTGTTGCAGAATTCACAGATCTTCACTTTCGGACATCTGATTCATGTAGCTGGGATGGACTGAAAGAACAGAAGAAGTGGCCTCTTGTTTAAAGATCAGGTCGTTGCTAAAGAACTGGAAGTCAATGGTCAGTAAGGAAGAAAAAGATTTATTGGTGGACAGTCATGGAGAAGTAAACACTTCCAGTACAGAAGACTGTTTTCCTAATTTTACTATGTTACCTAAACTGGATTGGCTAGTGGACCTTTTTTAGATGCTGAAAGACCCTTGTGTTTGGACTTATGTACAGCCACTGGCAAAGCATTTTATAGAATATGTGTTAAAGTTTTTAATAAAAAGAAACTAAATGACAATGCCTTGGCGTAGAGCGCTGGGAGTAGAAGAGAATGTGAAACCTGAATGGAGATCACTGTATAAGCCACCGTTATCTAAAAGGGCAGGGGATTTACAGTGGAGACGTCTTCACTATGCCGTCGCGGTTAATGCTTTAATTTCAGTTCTTAATCCCGAAGTTAGTGTTGATTGCCCCTTCTGCTCAAAAAGAGAATCTGTTTTTCATGCTTTTATGGAATGTGACAGACTGAAACCTTTATTTGTAATTTTGGAAGAAAATTTTTTTTTGTTATTTTAGCGAACTGTTTTCCATGAGGATTTTTATTTTTGGTTTCAAATTTGTTAGAAATAAAAGGTTTACTTGTCAGCTTTTGAATTTTGTTTTAGGCCAGGTGAAACTGGCCATCTACGTGAGCAGGAGAAATAAGGTTGAAAGATTGTCAGGTGAAGATGTAGTAATACTGTTTGTGAAATGCAGTGAAATCACGAGTGCTGATAGATTTCTGTTTTTATAAGTCTATGGAGGATCTACTAATATTTGAAATGAAACGGTGTGGAAATGGAGTGTTGTGCTCTGTTGTTGAAGATCATTTATTTTTTACACAGTTGGTGTAATTTTTATAATTTTGTTTTTTTGATTTCTTTGGCACTTTTGTGATGAGGTATTATTGTAATAAGGTAACAAGTGTATTAATTAAGTGTGATTTATAGTAATAAAAGGCTTTTAAAATTCAATTCTCTCTGTCTGTCTGTCTGTCTCTCTCTCTCTCTCTCTCTCTTTCTCTCTCTCTCTCAATAAAGGGGTGGCTCATGGGGTAGATTCATCTGAGCCTGGTGGGCTAGAGAGAAGATCAGACTTCTTCTATTCTTCTGAAAGAAGAAACAACCAGAGCTGAGAGAGATCAGAGATGGAAATACAAGAGAGAGAGGGTTTAATTAATAAAAGTCATTAGGAAACAGAGGAAGGTGAGAAACTTGGCACATCCTCTGTAGAAAACAGTCCACTATTTTATAGGAATATATTATTCACGCCTATGTTCTGTGGTGACATTTCTCTCAATAAACCAAGCTTAGAAATGAAAGTCAGCTGCTGCTTTGATGGATTTTGTGTGTGATCGTATTATCGACACCTCTGGGTCACACTGCGTGTGTCTCTTTTGTACGCAGTTCAGAATGGCGCATGACTGTCAAGTGTCAATCATGCAGTGGGTGAGAGTAAGCTTCCACAGAGAGGGATCGACTAAAAGAAAGTGATAAAGTGAGAGATACAAATAGAAAAAAAAAACCTCAGAGATGTAGGTATGACACTGCCCTGGAGGAGGTCTACAAGAAGAGGAGTTTGCCAAGTCCATGTTCAAAAGTAAACAGATTTCAACTCAACAACCACAAACACACTGTCAGTCATTTTTTTCCCCTTTCATATAGCACTTATACACTTTCTCTATCCATCTCCTCATCTCTTCTAGATACACCATGCATATACACATTAGCAGTTCTGAGGTCACCACATGTAGCTTAATCATGCAGGGTCACTGCATACCTGCTCACTCCAAACCCAATTCGTTTTGCCAGCACACTTTGCATCTGTGAGTGTGTTCTAACTTCCTGCACTACCTTCCACATGCATAACATACACGAATCACCGCAAACTTAAAAGCAGACCATGTTCATCTAATTGACAAGACCTTTAAAAGGTCCTTTTAGAAATCAGCATAACTCAAACCATCCAAAAAAAGAAAAAAAATAATAATGGCAGCAAGAAGGCGAAAAAGCGGTGCTTGTCCATTACCATAATGTTTGTGTATGCAGAGTGGCAGATGCCCGGTAGAGTTTCCTAAATGAAGGCTTTGACCTTGGACGAGCCCTCTCTTAGTTCATTAGTGACCCACCGCTTATCCGCTACAGCGCTGACCAGAAACACTCCGTATGTGCTGCAGCCAGAGTGGACTGTAGAACATGGCCATCGTGTTCATTAGTGAAGGGCAATTTCAATTTAGCCTTATTCTACCCTAGAAGAACCACCCAAGCGCGCACACACACACGCACACACACACACACACACACATACACACCAGGTCAGAAAAACAGGGATAATGCCAGGATAACTATTTCATGCATACTGACCTTTGTGTATGTGCAAGGTCTAGCCTCCGGGACAGCGGTGTGTTTGTGGGGTGGTAGCGGTAGTGGTACAGGGCAAATAAAGGAATAAATCAGAAAAAGAGGGGAGTGGAGAGACAGTGTGTGGTCGATAGTGTCAAAAGCAGATGACGGATCTAAAAGAATGAATATTGATCTGAGCGGCACTTGCACAGGCGACCTGTGGGAGGTCAGCTGGCGTAATTAGAGTGCTGAAAAAGTGGCTCCTATAAAAGGGGGGAAAATAATCCAGTTCAAGCATTTGTGGGGGGGGGGCTTTTTTCACAACTGTGATTTTTATTTAAAAAACTAAAAGAGCCAAAGAGTTTCGTTTTAGTTATTGAGGGGACGTTTACTGCAGTGATTTTAAAGTTGTAAATGTTTTTTATATGAGACTCATTATAGTAAGTGAGCTGTTGTCATGCTAAAGGAACCTACAGGTTACCAAGGATTAAAGAAAAAGTGATCACGTTCACTTTTTTTTAATCAGTTTAATGTCTTTTTGTTGCCTGGAAGTATGTATTTGTATTTGTGGAGACTTCAGGGCTGATTTAGTTCTCCCCTTAGCTTATCCTTTTACTCCCTATGATCCACATCCTCACTCATCTCTGGACCATTACCAGTCATGGGACCATCCCCCACAAATCGTGTACACACACAAACACTTGGCTGTTACTGCCCGGGGACATCCCATAATAATGTGAACTTGGAATGAACCCACTCTAAACATAAATAATGCTTCTTATGTTTGGCTTTCTTTTTTGTGTGTCTCCTTTTACTCCTTCCTCGTGTCTCACTATGAGCTCACAGAGGCACATAAGTTATCACATACTGTGGCAAAGTGCAAACACACACAAGCTACAGTATACCAGTAATAAGTCTATAATCATGTAAAGAGAAAAATCTCCCTAAAGTCCTGGACCACACCGCCAAGCAATAAAGTTTTTACACTTGAGCTTCATCTCACTCACATCTGACCTCCAGCAGTCACACTAATGATATACCCTCCTGTTTACCCCCTTTGTCCCCCATCCTCCAGCAGACGAGTCCTGTTAACACACAGCATAGCTATTGATAGGCCATTGCCATTAACCGTGTTTACCTGTCAGCTAGCGCTGTGCTAATGAGAGAGCTTTGGGAGGAATAATGAGGAGGTCTCTAACAACTAATGGATGTTTACAGCCTCTTTCACAGCCCTGCCGCTAAGCTAACGCTAACACCATGACATCGTTGGCCTCTTTGCTTTATAGAGGAGGCAGTACACCCAACGTCAGTCCCCTCACGGCGGTTAATTGGTGGCATTATCAGGCTCGAGCAGCCTCATTTGTCCAGGGAGCTGAATGAAGAAAGGGAATGGAAGAGGAGGGTGGGGAGGCAATGAGATCGATAACTTCAGGATCAGGCTTGATCAAGGCTGAGGGTTTAGAGAGGGCTCTGTGTGTATGTGTGCATGCATGTGTGTGTGTGTGTGTGTGTGTGTGTTTGTTTGTGTGTTTGTGTGTGTGCAAGTGCATGTGTGTGCGTATGCAAAGGTGTAATGAAATTACTCTGTGCATTGCACTCACAATAATTACAACGACAGCTTGCTATATAGGCCTAACTTTTGTTCTATGGACTGAATAAAATTTGTTGATTTGATGAAAACGTTTTGTGTCTCACTTGTTTATCCTAAAATATTCTTCATTTTTTTTTATGTTGGATTCATCTGAATTACTGAATAATTAAATTAGGAAAAAATATCCAAAAAGCTTAAAGGTGTCAAAATTGAGAGCTGGACACTGTTTTAATTTATGTACTAATCATCCTTGATTTTATAGCAATATCACTGACAGAGACAAAATCTGTTCCTGCCATCAGTTTGTGCTGTTATTAAATTATTCCAGAAATATTATCAGTGGGGGAGTTAACATGATGATAATTCATCTGTAAACTGACCACGATTTGGCTCTTCATTATTCTATCCGTTTTTGTATTAGACAGCCTTTAATCAATGGAATATATGAAAAGCATATGTAAGTCATTACCACTGTTCTTCAACGACTCTTTAAATTGCAAGCAAAAGTGCAACAATGCTTAAAAATTATTTCCCAAGAACAAAGTTGATGTGCTTGACTCACACAGCCCTGCCATCTGAAGGATCCCCAAGCATGTAAAGTGTTTTGTGTGTCTTATTTCCAGAAATATTTCCATGAAGATACAATATTCCTGTATTTCATTCATCCATTCATTCATTCATATGCAGTATCTGCTTTATTCTGGTCATGGCAGCTGTGGATCCAGAGTCTAAAACCAAACAAGAAGTGATGGTATTAGGTCACAACTTAGGACAGTCCCACTCTCGCTTTCTTTACCTCTGCCTGTTTCTCAGGATGTGATCTGTATGTCAAACAGACCCGAGCCAAGTTCCATCTCTACAACATACACCAATAGACGGAGAACCCCAAGGAATATTTGTGCATCACCCGGTGCTTGGATACTCTGTCTCCTTGCTAATTAAACAGACTTTCTCAATGGGAGAACTGGGAGGTACAATTACGGCTCAGGCCTCCGGAGCCTCATTGGATCTCTATTAAAGGAGAGCGTTCCTTATAATGATGCTGGAGTTTAATTACTTCCACGCGGCGGCCGTTGTAAAACACTCTGATAAATGGGCCGACACACGAGCATCATTATTTCCCCCATGCGCTGGCCTTGTTAGTGTGATTATGAGCTGAGGAGGAGGAGGAGAAGGAACCTACCTGAGTAGGCTGAGCTAGTGGTGAGGGAAGCAGAGGGGAGGAGGCAGGGCAATGTGCCATATCACTGTACAATGCATTATGCAGCATGTTGAGAGACATTGAGATATGACAGAAAGGAAATTCACATGTAGGATCATGTGTACATGTACACAATTACACATATATCCACAACCTTGGATATGTATCAAAACACACAAACGCATATGCATTTACATGTATAAGAGAAACCCATGATGTTGCACTCATCTTACCACACACTGCAGTAGTAGATAAACAAATGTGCATATTCATTGTCATTAATTATGAGGGTTTTTTTTTTTTTTTTGTGGGTGCCCAGTAGTAGATTAATCTTGTTCCCCGTTCTTCCCCCACACTTATTAAAGTGCTGAAGCAAATATCTTGCATGCAATAAATCCCACATAGAGAATGATTAATCAAAGGTGGTGAGCAGAGGGGCTCTGGCAGGTGGAGTTACAGTGTTAAATCACCTGCAGTGCTGGATGAATGGTCCTGTGCTGAAGCTATGAAGTAAAGATGGCATAGAAGCGGAGATAACTGCATATGGGACTTTGAGTCAACCTTTAGGGTCAATGTGTCAGGACCCTGAATGTGGCACTAAGAGCCGGGTCGTCAATTCTGCATCAGAGCACAGGCCAGGGAGGTTTATTGTCTCTTTTCCCTAATTTCATGTTTGTCTTCATGGCAGATTCACTTTACTATTAGTTTTCTTTGTTATTATAAATCAAAGATTAATGACCATGCAAAAGGAGACTGATATTTTCCAAATGTTGCTAATTATACATATATATACCGCTTATTAGTGTTCATTAGCATCACATGTCATCAATCCCTGTAGTGAAGAAACATTTTCCCTGGTTTGTGTCTGAAGTGCACTGACACTCAGATTTAGCACCCTTACTACTAATATAAATGGCATGTTTCCCATGTTAAGTGTAGCATCGCATGGCTCCACAACTTGATTTTTAAGTGAATCATTCTTAATTTTCTACACCACTACTCACTTTCTCTCACTCAGTGGTTGTGACAGGACAGACTTGATGGGCAGCTTAATAGCTGTTATTTGACATGCTAATTCACATTTATGATGCGTTTAGGCAATTCCTCGTTCATGAGTGATGGGAAATGTCATATTCACAGAGTTACACGAGCCATGCTGAAGAATCATTTACTCACCAGGGCATGCTAAACGTGTGTCGATATCCTCTGAATATTTAATCACTCGTTAATTACTGATTAGCTAAGACAAACTGTTGCTGAACCACTTATGGAACGTATGTGAGGAGGATGCGTCCTCATAAAGTGTGAGGGACCTTTTTTCACTGTTGTGCTTCAAGGTTTAAAAGGCATTCTATTTTATCACATTTTTAACTCACTATTTTGAGTTAAATTAATAACATTTGAGTAAAATTTTAGAGTAACATTTATTAAATAATGCTGGTGTTTTTGTTCATTTGACATGCCCTTCTGTAAAGCAATGGCGGAAGGTTTAAAGGATAATCTGACCAAGCATTAATCTGCTGCACATGTACATTAGCGCCCTTTAAGCAAATTTTAATGTTCAAAATTTGATGCAAATGTTCGTAAATTTATCCATTTATTGTCTTTGCGATAAGCATGTTTCCTAAGTGTCTCCACTTAAGATTCTGTTTCCTCTGGGGAAAAGCAGTGAACTATAAAGGGACACCTCTATTAACTAATTACTACTTTAATTATACATATTTATGTACTGAGTAACAAATGGCAACATGAATTTCAGCATATCTGACTAAATCAACTAAATCAAACATGCTCTATAAGAAAGAATATGGATTAAATGTGCATAATTTAAAATGTTTTATATAATTTGCCATATGCAGCTGCATACACAAACATCATTGGATGGCGCTGGATTACTTTCATAATTTACATCCTCCTTATCGAATGTAGAAAGACGCACTAATAATATACACCAATAATTTAATCTCAACCTTGTTTGTGTCATTCTCCATCCATTTCTCTTCAAATCCCACTGTAGTACTAGTATGTGCTCTGGATGGCGAGGGCCGAGAGCACTGCTCCTTTGCCTACAAGGGTGAAATTAATACAGTAACATTTATACAGTTAGTAGACGCTATTATCTATTAACATTTAAAACCAGTGATATTTAGTCTATTTAGTTTTCCCGCATGTGTTAATTAATACATTAACTAACAAACATGTGTTAACATGTACTTACGGTGGTCTTGATTCACGCATGAATTGCTAAGACTCGCATCATGGTTAAGGTTAGATCTTCATTAGTCTGTGATTAGTACATGCCTTAACTCATCATTAGTTCATATTTACAGTAGGTAAGTATTAGTTCAGGTATTAGTGCATGATTATTATGTTCACTCTTATTGTAAAGTGTTACTGCGAATACAGATGTGCACAATTTTTGTATTAAATCCTCTCAACACATGCATAACTCTTTGAATACTTTAAAATTGTATACAGTTTATCATATATTTGACTAGACAAGAGTTCCATTGCCATTGTGTAAGACTTGAAAAAACCCTTTTGGGTTTTCCATGTTCCATTGACCTGCCAATATCCATCATAATACTGAGTAGGATCACATAATTCAGTGTCCAGTTGCAGTTGGGTTTCTACAGGTCCCTCAGAGGCCTTGATTATAGGCTACACCCATCATGGACTATATGAGCTATCTTTGTGCTGAGGCACATTACCGGGACTGAAGTCAGTGCAGACATACACACATTGCCTAATAGGCAGCATCACTAAGAGAGTGGAGAGAACATGCCTTCCATATGCATCCGGTCAGTGCATGACGAACAGCACGTTCCCTCACCATGCCTACAAAACAGCACTCAGGCTTCTACATCGCTGGTCACGTAGCAACACGGAGTGAATAGGCTTCAGGTGGGCTGTATATATGCATGTTTTAGTGTGTGTTAGTGCCTGGGTGTGCTTTGAATATATGCATTCCTTTAATGTTGTGGGAATGTTGAGTGTTTATATGTTTTTGAGGTGTCAGTCAATCACCTGACAGACAGTTGCAGTTGCAGTGGTATTTCTATGAATGCTTACACCCCTAGTTCAAAAACAAGTTAGAGAGAAAGAGAGAGAGAGGTTTAGTTTTATGTTAATGGTGTGCAGGCTTACATAAAACTCTACTGACAGTTAACATGCCCTTCAAGGTGTTCTTTGTGGTTCAGCACTTCTGTCAAGTCAGGAGGCAAGTCATTTCACCTCCCCTTTATTCATATGCTTGACTACTCCAGGTATTATGGAACACTGCAGAACCCAGTGATAGAGCAAGAGGGGGGATTTAACCCTGACCCAGCTCCAACAACACCCCCAGCCAGGTTTGTTGAGTCAGTGTGGGAGATGCAAGAGAATGGGAAAGGAAATAATGGAAAAAAGTCATAGCAAGTGGTATTATGCAGAAGTAAACTACATAAAAACAGAGAGAGATAAGATGTACAGTAAATATAGTTCACATGCTACGTATATACAGTGTGTGTGTTTATAATACATGCATGTTTTTTTTCCATGTGAGTTACAATATCCATGGATGCCACCCACTGTATTTGTTTCCATATGTTTAGGTGTATCCAGAGGCTACATGGGGGTGTTCTGTGGTTCCTTTATTTTACCCCTTCTAATGTAGCCTAGGGTTTAAGCAGGAAGTGTTCAAGGTGTCAGCAGCTATCCTGTGCTTTGTATTGTAATCACGCTGCCTTTGAGGGACTTGCACCCCCATTCCTCAGCCAGGCAGTGTAACTGTATAGTGCATGCTTTGCTGAAGCTAACATGCTTAAAGTTGTTTGTGTCTGTAAGTCTTCAGGGGGACTTAGCATGTGTCTTGCACGAGGAGGATGCTAGTGATGGCTCCTATTCAAAGAACAGCTCTTCCTTCCATGGGTACTTCCTACTGCAACTGCTACAGAAGATACATGCCCCATGGGTGGTGAGCTAGGGTGTTGGGCGTAATCCTTCTTTCCTTTCTTAGAAAGAAACACTCTTTCCTTCTTGTCTTGCCATGTATGTTGTTCCACCCAATTTTTTCTTAGACAGCAGCAAGTGTGACAGAAAGCGGAGGTGATCAGATGGGTACCCTTCTGTAAACAAGGCGGGAAGCTGCAGGCGGGGCAGTGGAGGAGTGGAAAAAAAGCGAAAAAGTCAACAAAGAAGAAGGAAGAATGAGAACGTGAGATAATGCAGCAATAGCTAAACAGAGAATATGAGTAGCAGAATATAAATATGAGCAGACAAAGAACACCACAGAGTCATGTGCGTTTGAACAGCAGTCTGGTTTGAGGCAATACTGGAAGGGATAAAAGGCATTGAATGTCTGTTAAGATGGAATTAAAGCTATAGAGGAAAAACGTGGCTCGCCCTAAGTGGCCAGTCTTATCCCTTTAGCTGTGCAGGCTTTTAGGCCGATGGCTCCAGCGTGAAATGGAGCTAAGCTAAGCATGGTGGGTAGCCTGGGACGAGCTGGAGATTTGCTTTTCACAGCAGGATGGCTGTGATCTGAGAAAGATCTGTGGACTGAGCGTGCCTGTCAATGTCCAACAGCCTCATACACTGTAGAGCTGCTTTAGACATCCTATGTGTCTCACACATTTAAATCCTGCTCCTACAGAGAGACGTGTGCTTAGCTTTCCTCTGTGTCTAACTTTTGTCTCCAGATCCGTATCAGCCTTCTATGCTTCTGCACCCCTAAGTGTATTCTTACCATAATGTGTGTGTGTGTGTGTGTGTGTGTGCCTGCATATGCACGCTCATGAGTGAAAGGCCTGTGCATATGTACTTGTGCATGCACCATTAGCCTCTCCAATTCCCCTTTTGTTCTCGTCTTTTTCTATCTGGCCCTTAAGTCCAAGCACTTGCACATGCTTCGTTCTTCAGTCAATATCTATTGAGCCACCCATGAAAGCGAAATGACAGTTAGTTCATAACTCCCTAGATTGATCAATAACACCTGCTAAGTCCAATTCTAGTCCAATTCCCCCATTGAAAACACGAGCCTAAATGAGTCTACCATCGTGATCCACTCTGGCCATCATGGGTAAGATTTCAAAAGTCCAGCAAGTGAATTCTGATTAGTGAATTTGTATGTCTTGCACATTTCTCAGTATTACTTGGCTTTGGGTTTATTTTTTGTTTAGGGAAGTGTGATGCTTAAAAATAAAGTTGAGCAGCCTTGTGTAATAATGTTTTATGGAAATTAGGTAACAGTTTAAATAATCCACTGTAGACACTCTACACCCAGTCAACAAAACATCTACATATGGACTGTCAACAGCTTGTCAGGTGTCCAGCCTAGCAACTGATTCTAAACAATGTTAACAGTTTATGGCAGCATGGTGGTTTCTTCGAGGTTCTTACTGTCCAAAAACATGCAGGTAGGTGGATTAGCTATGCAAAATTGTTCTTAGGCATAAAAGAGCCTGCGGATGTGGGTGTACATAGTACCCTGCGATATGGACTGTGAAGTTTTTTTGTCCTGCACACAATGCTACCAGGATAAGCTCTGATCATCCCTGATCTGGATAAAGCATTTACTGAAATGATGATGATACGTTTTAGTAGATAATATATACAAGGGGTTTTCAGATGTTTTGTAGCTATGGACCCTTTTAATTGTAAAATAACTTATATTTGTACAAACTATTAAAATATTTCACTGATCATTTACATGTGCACAATGATATTCTGGTTATTTATTTAATAACCAGAATTCCTGGACTTTCTACTTACAGAACACATTAGATCCAAATTGAGATTATTTATAACCTACATGTTTTTGTGTAAATGGGGTTTGGATTAAACCTATTCAATTTAAGTGACTAGTCAAATCGGCTCAATAAATATAACAGTTTTGATAATGTTGGTTTATAATTTCCACCACTGTAAAAAATAAAAAATAAATAATAATCATGGATCCCCAGACTATACTTCACAAACCCCATTTAGAAGCTATAATCTTGTCACTTTTTTGAATACACTTTATTTTGATGGTCCAGTTTATAGCACTTTTGTATCCATATATTATCAACCCTACCCCATCACAATTTCAAATTCAGTACATATGGACTCTACTGGGGGTATGATAGCTTAGTGGTAAGCACCTCCAGGGTTGGGGGCTGAAATCCCACCTTCACCCTGTGTCCGTGAAGTTTGCATGTTCTCTTGCTGCCTCTGGGTTTCCTCCGGGTACTCCAGTTTCCTCTCTCAGTCTAAAGACATGCATAATAGGCTGACTGGCATTTCCAAATTGTCCATAATGTGTGAATGGGTGTGGGATTGTGCCCTGTGATGGATAGGCTCCAGGCTCCTCGGCAACCCTGTGTAGGACACGCAGTACAAATTATGGATGGATGGAATGAGGAATCTACTGATTCCATTTTTGACACATAAACATCATTTGAGAATCACATTTCAGTTGATTCACATTAGCCTATAGATGGTTTGTTGAGTGTCTAAAGTGGACTATACAAGCAGGGATTTTATGACCTGAAAGGAATTTCTTAAAAGACTGACAAAAGTTAAGGGTGATGTGCTGATTTAAACAACTAAAGTACACAACTTACATCCTTATTACTTTTGAGCATTGGAATAAAACACGAACTGTAATAATTAGTAGTTACAAATGTATATAACTGCATGTCAGAGTACGTGAAATGGCAGCAAAAAATCAATGTATGTGGTTTTGTGCATGAGTGTCTGGATTTCTGGTTTTGTAGGAATCTTGAAAGCTCTACCAACAGGTTCAGGAAGAAGTGTGAATCATAATCATAATTATGCTAAAAATCTTATCACTCTTTCAAAACAGACTCCCAGAATGTCCAAAACCAATGGAAGCATGAAGTGCTTTAGAGTGGCCAGACGGCTATCTGACAGGCAGACAGCTGCAGTCTCACTGTCTCCTCTCTCTCTCCTTAGACCTGTTCGCTCAAAGCGACACTGGCTCTTTTATTTATGTGCAAATTTGCTCTTGGGCCCAACAAGGGTGGTGCGCATGCTGAATCTCTCCTTTTTGGGCTTTAGCAGATTATCCTTCTACTCCCTTTGGTCCCAATCGCCCTAAGCCCAGCTGCCCTGACCTTTTGTCATTGAGACTTTCTCTCTGCTCCTTGGTGTCTCACTCTCAGCTTCCCCCTCTAGCCAGACGCCACCACCAGCCCGTTTCCTCCTGCTCTACCCACCACTTCTCAAAGAACTATTATATCACTCACTTCATGAACAATGGGCCCCAGAGACAGAGGGAAAAGGAAAGATGGGGAGAGAGAGATAGAGAATAAGAGAGTAAGAGAGTGAGAGAAAAGTAAAGGGGCCGAAGCTCAGCTCTCACACCCCTAATCGATCAGAGTAGCCCACGTGGAACCCTGAGGGCTAATCAATACTTTTGTTCCTCCCCTTTCATTTTTTTCTGACCGTCTGTTTTTGCTGCTGACTCTGACAAAGTACTGGGGCTCAATGTGGTGGTGGTGGTGGTGGTGGTGGTGATGGTGGGCTGGGGGGTGTCTGGGGGTCTCTGATCACTACTCCCAGGAGGTTTGAGACAGAAAGAGAGAACGCATAGCCTAAACAAAGGGAAGGAAGGCACCATGGAGCAGTTAGCAAAATGATTGTGAATGTGTGTTTGTGTTCACTTACTTATTACAGGTGAACTATCAATCACAGACAGACAGACACACATCTACCACCTCCATCCTCCGCCTCCTTTCTCCTACTGTTCCTGAATCCGATCCCGGGACAGGTGCTTAGTAGGGAGTGGACGTTCTAGAGCTGAGCAGCACAGCTTGGTCACACATAAGGATTTGGAAAGCTCTGTCACTAAGCCAGCTCATCAGATTCACCTCTGTCTCTCCTGTCTTTACAACTCCTGTCAGCCACTGCTCCAGCACTCTTCAGCAAATCTTGTTTCCCAGATGAGGGGCAGATACTTCAGAGGAGATGTTGTAAATGTACAGAAAAATGATGAATAGTGTGCTATTAAAACTGTGTGTTTGTGCTTCAGGAACTTTTTAGGCTGATGGTATTCTTAGTCCGTGACCTAGAGAACCAGTATCAGGATGTATTCATTGATAGAGACTTCAAAGCACTTATGTAAGTCTGGATATGGGCGTCTGCCAAATGCCATAAATGTAAACAGACACATTGATCGATGTTCAGTTCATTCATTCATTCATTCGTGTTCAGAAAACACTTTATCCTGGTCAGTGTTGTGGTGGAGGAAAAAAGCGTATCCTGGGATCACTTGGCATAAGGTGAGGACACACCCTGCCAGTCCATCACAGGACACCATATTTTGCACACACACAATTTGGGAGGTGGAAACATGGGGAGAACATCCACAGAAATACTACCAAGTCTAAGACAATCAGAGAAACAACACATGTTCAGTGACGTTGATTTGGATTTTCATTGTTGTTTGATGCTCCAGCTGATGAGACACTTACCTTCTTGTTTTATTGCCTCTGTTTCACTGTCATCTTTAAAATTTCCACCCAGCTGAAACCAGCACTTGACATTCTTCACTACAGTGCACACAAACTGGCAGCTATCTCTTGATGACCTCACTCCTTCACTGTTATAATTCTGCCTCCATCAACTCCCCCCTTTCTTCTGGCTGATTTCACACTGTTTAGTTTTCACTCTCTCAGCTTGTCAGCTCACGGATAGAGAAACATGCTCTTTGCGCGGTGAATGCTACCAGGGCGCGAGTGGCTTGTTTGTTTGTGCGGATGATTGTGTACTGTATGTGGTAATTAACTTTTGCTTCCAGCTTCTTTTGTTAATTTGTCGAGCTTGCTGCCTCCCAGTCTTTATTAGCTGTCTAACATGGCCTTCTTGTGTAAATACAAGCCGCTAAAATGGCAATTAACCTTGCAAATAGGTATAAAGCACTGATCTGGTGACAGGATATTGACAGGGCCTCACTCGGTACAGCCTGTATGGAGGGAACCGAGGCGCAGAAAGAAGGAGGAGGGGGGAAATAGGAGGAATGAAAAGAGTGAGTAAGCAAACAGATCCCATGGGCCCCTGTTTGTTGTGTCTGTGGCAGACCTATTCTTTTGCTGCCTATTAAACTCTGACCTTTAGGCATGAAATCAGGAAAAAGGGATTGAGAACGGCAGACGCAGGCCTGGGACTGTGGATGGCAGCAGGGGATGGGGGAGATATGAAAAGACGGTTACTTCACACAGGGAGGGAGGGAGGGATTGACCTGAAACACAGATAGGAAAGATGTTCTTCAGTGCCAGTAAAGGGAATGTGTATATGTCTGAGCACTAATCCTACTTTAACACAAACTGATATGTGCAAGAGTATCTTATTCTATCAATCTCATGCACATGTTTTGAAACAATGGCATCACAAAACTAAGAATGTCAAATTAAATTTTGAAGAAAATACATATATTCAATATCTGTTGAATATTTTTATTCAACAGGTTTCAACCAAATGGATCCAAATGGAAGTCATACATTCATGCTTTTGACAATAGAAAGGAGAAAAAAAAAACATGATATGCTCAAGAGGTTAAAGTGAAGTACAATGAAACCTCTGTAGTCTGACAACTGGGAACTATGGATGCCAACCATAAGCCAACTAATGACTAAGGCTAATTATTTAGTGACCTAGTATGTATCTGTTAAAGACAATGTAGAAGCCGTGACAGAGGAAACAAGGAAACAAACCTTGTATAGTTTTATCTATAAATCTATAGAGCATTAACATTTGCGCTATTATATTACTAAGAAAAAATTACATATGACAAAAATTACACTCTTCTTCAACCTTTAACCAAGGTTGAAAAAAGTCTCATGACTTATAAATGACGTCACATCTATCAGTAAATTTTCACTTCTGAAGTTGTAAAGACCACAAAAAGGTATATTCTTGTAAACATAACGAATATGATCCTGTTTTAATGACTCCAGTGCTCACCACCACATTTAAACCCATCGTTCTCCATTCCCATCTGCAGCTTCTTGATTGTACCATTGGCTGGTACTGACATGGCAACAGATGGCAAGAGATCTGTGCAGAGATTAGTAGCTTTTCCTTCAAAAAGCATGTTTTGGGAAAATAACACTGTATGTCAGAACCTCTGGGCGGACAAAGATCCGTCTCTTCTGTCAGACAGAGCTGGGCTTTAGAGATGCCTGTGGCCAACTGGCAAGGTAGAGGATAAAGGTTGGATTTAGATAGTCACTGATGCTGCTTGGGGTAGGAGAGTGGATACCTACTAGATCCTGTTATTTACCAGAGAGACAAAGAGAAAATCTCAGGTTCACTGTGTATCAGACCAGAGACCGGCTGACAGACAGAGTGAGTATATCAGTGTATGGAGTGGGAGGCAGGAGGCTCAGAGGTATCAAAAAGTGACAATCGAGAGAAGACAAGCAGCAATGTGCAATGTGTAAACTAGCAGTGAGCACGCAAGCCTAGAGATCCTTCTATCCTTCTCTGTGGAGTGAAAGAGAATTTGAGAGTGTGCAGGCTTAGAGAAAACGAATAGGGATGCAACTGGTCAGAGATCAAGTAACAGGAAGGATGAAAGGATACAGGGAAACACAGTAAAGATACAGAAGCTAAATGAGTAAAATGCAGAAGGTCAGAGACAGTGATAGTGGACCATTAGTGTGAAGGTAAGTGGAAAAAGGGAAAAGGAGGAACGGGAAAATATGGATTAAGAAGGATAATGGGATATCGGAGAGGAGAGAGGGAGCAGGACCTGTTCACAAAGGTGAGGAAGGACGCTGACAGTGATAGTGAGTTGAGCTCTGTGGCTGAGGGAGGGGTGGAGAGGTGGTGGTGGTGGTGTCTGTGCTTGTTGGGGTTCAGGTTGTAGGAGCTGGAGGAACAGGGTTAAATTAGGCAGAAAGAGGGGCAGTGAGACCCTGTCAGCATGTTGCCCACTGTTCTAGTTCATCCTGGATCTGGACATGGCACAGCTCAGTGCCCGCGGAGCCTGCTGTCAGCCCTCATGACCACACGCACGCGCACACACACACACACACACACACTCAAAATGATTCATAGGGAATGCTGATTTTACACAGAATTTTTCTCCCTTACTCTCTTCCCCTTGCTGCAGTGTAGACTAATAGCAGACTAATTCCATTTCCCAGAATTGATTTGGGACAATTCAGATAATGACGGATCTACATGACAGGCAAAGTAGATTAAGGCCTCAAAGAAAAATCATCCCAAGCATCACAAATGATAAACCTCTAATGGCCATAATAATTTTCATGTAGATATACGCAAAAACTAGATTCTAGGTCATTTGATAAGATCTTAGCAAGCTCAGCGTATTAGCTCAGCTCATCTTAATGTGGTTGTAGATAAATGTATGAGTTTAGGTGTGATTTGGGACCAGTAAAAGTTATGGTCAGGCTCCATCAAAGTTCAGACTGACACAGTGTTTAATTGGGCATCAGTAAGAGGTGCAGCAGAGGAACATTTCAGCAGTGGGGGGGCTGGAGCAATTTAACATTAGCATTCCACTTAGCATATTCGGTGACACTTCAGGGGTTACAAATCGCATTAATAAATGCTTAATTACTTTAAAAGAAATTCCTCAGGCATTAATCGAATATTAATTACTGCCTATCGTTGTCTTTTAGTCATGCTTAATTGCATGTTTTTTCTCCTCATTTAAACTTTTCATTCTTTTTTTTCCTCTCATCTTGAGGCTAAGATTGTGGTTACAAACAATAAAGCTGACTAGTATCATACATAGCCTTTTCATAATTTTCGTTTTAGTCTGCGTTTAGCATGTTTTCCCAACACAAAACCAAAATTTCTACAGACTACAATTCCATTCAGATGCAATAAGATTTCCAGACATGTGTCTGTTAAGTAATGTTGCCGGAGGATGTCTGTAATGATTCTGATCCAGTTACATGAGATAAATGCTCTCAGTATAAATCATAGAGAAGGTTCACAATGTACACATGGTTGTCATATTAAGATATCCATGAGTATTGCATATATGCCTCATTATAATATAAATGATGTGTTTTGCTTATTTTATTATAGCCACTTGTTATAGCACGCAAGTTGCACTTGATCATTAGTACGTCACATGACCAAAACATGTCTGTAGGCTGGACCTGTACTAGCAACTCCAAAAACTTATGTGAAACCCTGGAATTAGGTTCTTTATAACACCACTGGTGATGTCAAACCTTGTTGAGAATCCAGTAGCAGAGAAATGTTGGAGGGGATGTGGGAAGGTAGAAGATCACACACATATATTCTGAGATTGTGGACATCTGATATTATGTATCTTGATGCATTGAAAATAAACTGATTAGTGTGGAAGTTGGACCCATTCCCTCTGTTGTACCGTTTATTGGTCCATCTCAACATGTTGTTTGTGTTATCTTTCGATTTCCTTTGCTCTATCCTGCATGCTATTGGGCCACAGTCATTGTCAAGGAATGTTTAGTTCGTTGTTTGTAATAATTCATTTAAATGTATTTTTAAAAATCAAAAGCATTACTTTTCTGACAAGTCATTTTAAACATTATTTATATTTTATAGTTGTATTTTTTTTTATAAATTTGAAATAAATTTGTCCTAGACTTGGGTTTTGGTGGAAGACGATAGAAAGTATAGCTTACTGGAGTGTCTCCATACTGAAGAATAAACATGAAACCTCTTTTTCCATAGGATATTACAGAATCTTTACCAACCTCTTAATTCCAAAAGGATATTCTGTACTGTAGATTACCCGGGGTTATTTCTACTGGTCATTTTATGGGAGGTTCATTTGGCATAATATTTTCAGACATGTGGAACCACAGTCCATAAAAATTACCGACATGACAGATTTGGACAGAACCAAAATTCCAGAGATACTCTAGTAATAATTATATTATCTTACTTCCCCATGTAAAACTAGTCCAATACGAATATGCCTTATGAAACCGAATCTTGAACATATACATTGTGAATGAGAGAGTAGATGGTAAAATGTTAGATTTGTTGGCCAAACTGGTGATAGCTGTATGTGTACTGTATGTCTTGCTCTTAGACTGTGAGTGAAAGTGAAGGGGAAAGTATAACTCTTTGGTCTCTAGTGGCAGCTTTCTCCGGGGTAACTATTAGAGGTGTACACTCCGGCGTTCATCCCTGTAGCCACAATAGCCGATGTCCGTTCAAAGCTCAGCTTAACTCTCTCCTACGCACGTACGGGCCATAATTTAAGCTGATTGGTTGCGCTTGCTAGAGGGCATTATTCTGCCCTGTCCACTGCTGTAAATCACACTGACTGGGAAGAAAAGGGAGGGGTGAAATGAAGTAAGAGTTTCTGGTTCATTTAGAAAGGCAGATTGAGGAATCAGACGGAGTCTGCTGAACGGACTTATTCACGCTTAACACACATCTCTCACTGCCTCTGTCTTTCCTCACTAACACACTCATACACATGCAGACAGACATTCATACAAGCCCGCAGTGGTCACTCACCCATGCATTCGACTAATGTTTCGGAGTTGTGACACAAAGTGCTATGGGCTAAAGAGGAGCTTCCGAGTGCTTGCTTAGCCCGATTCTGTCACTCTCGCTGACCCGTGTGCCCTGCAGGGAAAGACAAGCATAGCCGCAAGCTGTCAGCACACTCAGTTCTACAATGCACCTCACACTAACCGCATTCACTCAGGTATAATCACTAATTGCATTAGCATATTTTAAGGCGCCATATGGGAAAGTCTGAAAGTTTAGAGTGATTCTAGTGCTGGCTTGAAGAGTGGGTTGAGGATTACATCAGCTGGTCAGCACTGACCCTCAGAAATGTCCTAATGCTGTCAGCTGTCCATTCTACTCTCATCTGACCCATCATGTTAAAGGATGCTTTACATTGTACGTTGTTTATATATATATATATATATATATATATATATATATATATATATATATATATATATATATAACAATAATGCAATCACAAACAATAACAAATTAAATTGAGTTAAAATGGTAGTCCTAGATTGCTTCATATCATCCATCCATCCATTTCATGCTGCTTATCCTACACAGGGTCCACAGGGATGTCAGGGTTTGGAGGCGGAGACAGATGCAAGTGCAGATTAGGTTTTAATATAAATACAGACAAAACACAAAAGCGGAACTTTAGAACAAGTGGCAAAAACACTAAAGCGAGGAATAAAGACCATAACAGAGCGACATAGAACAACGGCGAGGTGAGACAACGCAAGACAAAAGTGCAGTGCAAACTGTGGCTATATAAACACATAGTGCTCGTAACAAGAATGAGACTCAGGTGCTGGTGGTCATGTGACAATGATGCCGTGTGGTGCAGTGGCTGCTGGGAACTGTAGTCCAGAGATCCTTCCATGACAAGAGAATGCAGGCCCCAAGGCATGGGACATCACAGATGGGGTGCCAACCCATCGCAGGGCACATTTCACACCCATTCACACACTACAGACAATGTGAAAATGCCAATCAGTCTACAATGCATGTCTTTGGACTGGGGAGAAAACAGGAGTAACCGGAGGAAATCCCCAAAGCACAACATGCTAACAGAACATTCACACGCAGGGCAGAGGAGGGATTCTCAACCCCAGAGGTGTGAGGCAAGTATGAGGCAAATGACATTTCATTTCATTGTTGCTAATACTGTATAAAGCAGCAGCATGGTGGCACAGTGGGTAGAATTGCAACCTCACAGCTCCAGGGTCCCTGACTCAATCCTGATCTTGAGGTACAGTTTGTGCAGAGTTCTGCATGTTCTCCCTGCGTTTGTGTGGATTTCTCCCTTCATTTGTGTGGATTTCCTCCTACTGTCCAGATAGAGAGGCTATGCTAAATTGCCCTAGGTGTGAATGTGTGTTATCTACCATGACCCTGACCAGGATAAATCAGTTGGTGATATGAAGATGAATGAATAAATGTATATAAAGCAACTTACAATTGAGACAGGCCACAACTGAGCAGTTGAGCAATGGCAATATGGTGACACTTAAAATTTCACCTCATGATCTCTGGTTTAATATTTGACCCACCACACACCATGATAGGATCATCATGATAGAATTTTAATTATTCATTCTGAACGTAACTGATGCTGATTTATCTTGCACGGTGTGACACACAATAAACTTATAAGCTGCTGTTATTGCACACTGTAAAGTAGCTGTAAGCCAATAAGAGAGCAAGAGCGAGAGAGAGAGAGAGAGAGAGAGAGAGAGAGAGCAAGAGAGAGAGACTCCAGCTTAGACAGGACACATAAAATGCTATAACTCAATCATAGAGAAGCTCTGTATTTGAACAGTTCGCCACAGCCTCAGTCCACAGACTCTGTGTGTGCGTGTGTGTGTGTGTGTGTGTGTGTATGTATGTATGCTTTCCAGCTAAATCAGTCTAAATTACACAGTGCTCAAATGAGCAATAATCTACACATCTGTCCTTTGGGGTTATTGTGGGTGGTAGAGGGAAAGAGAGCGGGAGAGTGAGGGCGAGAGAGAGGGCGAGAGAGAGAGATAGCATACAGCTCACCAGCCAGCGATTATCCCCTAATTAACACTGATATCTCCCCCATGGACAATGTCCCATCTCATCAGTGAGCTGGCACATCTTAATGTTAGGCGTTAACTGCCTCCTTCACATATGTCAGTCCTCGTTAAGGGACTCAGATATGTGATAATGCCCTCCTGCTTAATGGCTTGTAAAAGATGGTTAACACTCACAATTTGGCTTCTCTGGATTCCACCTTTTATAAGGGAGCAGGGACGAGATGATGGAGAACACCACAGGGGAACATGATTACATGAATAGCTACATGTGAATACAGCAGAGGATCTTTATCACTGCCAGACACTGCCGCCCTTCACTGTCACTCGTATCAGTCACTTCCACATTTAACTTTAAACAATTGCATTGTTTATAAGGCAATATATCTGAACACTATTCAGTGAATTAGTCTGTATGAGGTTTGAGCATCTTCATTCATCCAGGTCTTTATGTTGATATATATACATATATATATATATATATATTAATCCGAGAAGGACATTGACAGAGCACATTAGCACCTCTTAAAAACTTCTCGAACAATCAATAACACTCCCCTACAAAGTATAATGACGGTACACAAACGTCATTTCTATTTAATGAACAAGTGGTTGAGTGGAGACTTTTAAATGTGGCTCGTTAAATTCATTCCTGCATTAATCCTCCTCACTAAAAGCTCTGAAAATCTCCCTCGTTTAATCAGCCACGATTGAGCGCAACATGGCAGGGACAGAGAACAAATGTTCCTTGTGTAGCTCATGCTGAAAGACATGTCAGTGCTGAGCTGTTCTCCCCTTTCTTTCTCTCTCATCCATTCTTATTGTGACAATAAAAAAAGCCACACACACACACACACATAGACACAAACAGGAAGACTTGATTTCCTGCTTGCTTGTGCTGGTGCATTTGGGCCCTCTCTCTCCACACCTACCCACCTCCCCACCAAGCTTCCTTGATTGAGGGCTAATGAAAAAGCTGTCCCCAGTTCCGCTGCCTCCCTGTATCCATTAAGAATAATTAGACGGGAACAATTTTGATGCCTGTAACCTCGGCGAGTGTGGCTAATGGTGTTATAAATTGCTCCTTGTCCTAGGCCCTGCTAGTGCGGCGTAGCACGACGCACGATGAGGAGCCTGCTCAACGCTTAATTCAAAAGCACTCTGTCAACAGTGCTGATTTGTGTGCTTAATGAGAGCGTTTAAAACAACAAGCGTGGCTCATGCATCCTAATGCCACTGGCAGGAGCGGGTTCGATAAAGAGGCTTGTCCGCCGTAATTAGCCACGACAAACGGCGCAGGATTAAGGGACGGGGCCCTGCCGCTTTTTAAATGAAACACGTTAGACTGCTGTTCTTACATTATAGCCTCAAAGTCCCTTCATCTCCTGATTGTGTGCCCTTGCTTTCACACACCTCTTTTTCTGTTTTTGTCTTTAGTGCTAAATATAAAGATTAAGTATAAGGCTTGATCAAAGCTTGAAAGTGCTGTTGGCTGTGGCAAGGAGCATGTTTTTATATCTTTGTGGGGACCTCAAGGACAGAACTGTGGGGACAAAACTGTGGGGACATTTGGCTGGTCATCAGAAGGCTTATTTTTTATTTATTTTTTTTGTTTTGTTTTGTTTTTTACTGCAGCTTTTATTTTAAACCCTAAAAGTTTCCGTTTAGTTAGTGAGATGAAGGTTAGGGTTAAATAGAGGTGTAGCTTAGCATTAATTAGCTGCATTAAATAATTATTTCAGTGGAAAGTCTTCATAAGGAGAGCAAGAAAAACATGTGAGATGAGAGATGGGGGAAAAGCCAGTGAAACACTAAAAGGTAGTTTCAGTCTTCCTGAAAATGCATGCTGACAAGATTAATTGAGCAGTGCAAGTGGTAAACTCTGAACCCCTGTATCTCATACACACATGTAAAATGCACACACACACACACACACACACACACACACACACACATTGCTTTTGCCAAGGCTTAGTCCACTTGCACGTGCCTGGCAATGCACAAATGACTTGAGGGGCAGTTAAATGGAGAGGTCGCGGGTTAAATGAACACTGTTGTTTATGAGGATGTGGTGTGCATCCATTTGCATTCTAATCTTCCCTTTTTCCACACACACACACACACACACACACACACACACACACACATACCATCACCACCAGCATGCACTCACACTCTCGCAGTCTCTGCTAAGGGGGAGCCACTGGAGAAGAGAAAGGTTGGTGGATGCTTGCTTTAAAATCCCATTATCAAGTTATTTACGGAATTCATGGCCTGACAACCTCGCTGACCTTGTTTTGTTAAACATGAACCAGACATGATTTCAGCACACTGCACTGCCTATTAGCTTTTGTTTTCAATAGTCTTAAAATGTCAGCAACTTCAATCACCCATGGGGCAGCTCTGGAGATATGGGCTGTAATACTGTCTAACAAACACAGCCACAGTTATTGCCCACTACCCATCACACTGACCTCCCCTCATCCCTTGCTTACATATCTCATCTGTCTTACCCTGGTGATCTGCTCATCCACGTACTCACAGTCATCATAATGCTGACCAGCTCTGTTTCTCATACAATGTGCATTAGTTTATACATCAGGGTGTGGTGTTGTTCTTTATACCTTCTGTCAGTGTGATTTTCTGGCTGCCTTTTTATTCGCTATAGTGTCTATGATGAGTCTACTATTTTTTCTGCCATTTTCATCTGAAAGCTTTGAATTTGTTAAGACAGTACTGGTGATTCACATAATCCCAGTCATCTACTTCACCAGACCCATTAAATCTGAAGGTGCGTCTTTCCCACTGTGTCAGACATTTTATGCCCGAGGGGCCATGTTCAAAACTGTATCTAGCTAGCATATTTCAGTTTTTCAGTAGTACACACGGTGAGTTCAACCTCCCCTTAGACTACAGTTCTGTGAAAAAGATTTCTTCTGTTTTTGTGTACATCTCATACTAAATAGCTTTATATCTTCAAACGAAATGCAACATAAAACAAAGACAACATGAGTAAACACACAATACAGTTTTTATTTTTTTTACTGAAGCAAAAAAGTTATCCAACACCTATCACCAATGTGAAAAACTAATTGCCCCCTTCAGGCCCTGATTAAGAATTCAGAGGCCCCTGGGCACAATGTCTTGTAGGCCCCCCACACCATCACTTTCCTGGAACAGCAGCAACAATATCAATTCATTTCCCTGCCTATCATAACTCACACACAAATACTCATACACACATCTGTTAATCTAAGCATCTTTGTTGATTGCCCCCCACAGCGCCGGGTCAGACACCTGATAAATCCACTGTGCGCTGCCGCTCATGCTGCTACAGCTAGCCTCGGCCTCAGGTTGTGCTGTGCTGCTAACACTTGCCTGCTCTAGTCCCTGGTTAGCTTGCTCGTCATCTTCCACAAATTCTTCAGCCTGATTTTCCTCCTGGCTCCGTTTGAATAGATGGCATATGTCTTAACAAAGATGCCTCCCTCTCCTCTTTTTCGTTTACGTTTACTTCTGTCACTTATTTTGAACTACGACGACTACTCCCACAGTCTGCTCAATTCAGCTCTGGGTTCTTTTAAGACAGCGCGGGCTTTCCACAATTGTGCTTGATCAATTATATCATTCTGTTTAGATAAAAAAATATCACAGTGCTTTTTATTGGTTATACATGGTGTCATTATCTGAAGGCAGCAGCTATTTACACTAAGTGACAGTAGCAGCATTTTCTTAGAGATATGCTTTTTACACTAAGTGAAAATAAGTAGTGATATATTCTATTTACACTATATAAAAGTAGCAGTTCTTTGCAATAAGTGCAAATATTTGTTGGATGCTGTACTATGTAAATAGTAGATGCTATAATTATAAATATACTTATAAATAGTGGCAGATACTATTTGCAGCCCAGTGTTGTTGTACATTAATAGGATGCATTAATAGCAAAGAGCTTAAATGACTATATTTATTACAATTATTAAATGGATGCCACCTTATTGGGACAATAAAGCCCTGCCTACACCTACCCCTGACCGATATTATTAAACAGTCGTTAGGCACTTTATTTCCACTTTTCAAATATTTTCTATATTTTTATGGAAAATAAATGCCTTTCCGATTTGACATGTGATGGGAAAACTGATTCGAACTTGGATCGAACGAGTCAAAAGCTACGTTCAGCCACCACACTCCCTACAACCTATACCACTGTAGATGGTAAGGGGCGTGTGTCTTTTTTTTTATCTTGTGTAGCCCAACCATTTTGACCTCCATTTTGGAAATGTAAAAAAAAAAAGAAAAGAAAATATAAATATTTTTTTCTTCCCCTTGCTTTGGCACCAAGTACGCATGGGCCCCTGGGCCTGTGCCCATAATGCTCATTGGATAATCCAGCCCAGGCCCCCTTAAACTTAAAATCTGATTGTGCCACCATTAGCAGCAATAACTGCAACCAAAGGCTTCCAATAACTGGAGATCAGTCTTTCACTTACTTCTAAGACTAGGACTTACTCCTATGCTTTGGATCATTATGTTGCTGCATAATCCAGTTGCGCTTGATAGAATGACACTTACAGACTGAAGACCGGACATTCTCCTTTAGGATTTTCTGGTAGAGAGCAGAATTCTCGTTTCCCTCAATTATTGCAAGTTGCCAAGGTCCTGAAGCAGCAAAGCATCCCCACACCATCACACTTCCACCACCATGCATGACCATAGGTATAATGTTCTTCTTTTTTGTGGAATTCTGTGTTTGGTTTACACCAGATGTAACGGGACCCCTGTCTTCCAAATAGTTCCACTTTCAACACATCAGCCCACTGAACATTCTCCCAAAAGGTTTGAAGATCATCAAGGTGTGTTTTGGCAAAATTCAGATGAGCCTTAATGTTCTTCTGGGTTAGCAGTGGTTTTCACCTCTCCACTCTTCCATGGATACCATTTTTGCCCAGTGTCTTTCTGATAGTGGAATCATGAACAGTTACCTTTATTGATGCAATAGAGTCCTGTAGGTCCTTTGATGTTGTCCTTACCTCTTTTGTGACTTGCTGAATGAGTCTTTGCTGTGGTGGAATTTTGGAAGTTTGTTTGTGTACTGGTCCTCACTGTGGTTCTTTGACATCCCAGAGCCTTTGAAATAGCTTTGTAACCCTTCCCAGACTGATGTATTTCAATCACCTTCTTAATCATCATTTCTGGAATTTCTTTGGATTTTGGCATAGTGTGTTAGTGGTTAGCACGTGTGTCTTAGTGGTTAGCACATTCGCCTCACACCTCCAGGGTCAGGGGTTCGATTCCCACTGTGGCCCTGTGTGTGTGTGGAGTTTGCATGTTCTCCCCATGCTGCAGGGGTTTCCTCCAGGTACTCCGGTTTCCTCCCCCAGTCCAAAGACATGCATGGTAGGCTGATTGGCGTGTCTGTAGTGTATGAATTGGTGTGTGAATGTGTATGTGAGTGTGCCCAGGATTGGCACCCTGTCCAGGGTGTACCCCGCCTTGTGCCTGATGCTCCCTGGGATAGGCTCCAGGTTTCCCCATGACCCTGAAGGAAGGATAAGCAGTATAGAAGATGGATGGATGGAATATTACATACTTTTTCACAGCACTGTAAATACTTGCAACCCTTAGCAGTTGCCCTAGACATCCATCCATCCATCCATTTTCTGTAGTACTTATTTTCTGTCCCCCTATCCCAGGGGACTCTGGGCTGACTGAAAAAAAATGCCAGAGGTCTACAGCTGAATTCTGGAAAACTACCAAAAATACAGTACTGGCCAGAACTGGTGTTTACTGGCAAAATATTTAGGCTACGGTCATGACCTTCTCTGCATGCAAATATCAGGTTTGGGAAGGAGCCAGTTTAGCAAATGCAACACAGTCTATCTAAAGATGTCTGAAACCTCACTAGCTACATGTGTTTCATCATTGTTTGATCACATTTTTGTAGAGCCACATGCCATAGTGAAATGGACATAAGCCTAATCAATTCATTTTATAATCAGATACCAGCTGTCAGAATGTCCATGAAGGACCTGCACCATCACATCAACAAAGCAAAGAAGGCAGCTTATACACTCTGTACAGATGACAGCAGACAAAGATTTTACATTTTTAAATGACCTAATAAAAAGACATTAACGGGAAATTTAGTCAGCAGAACAGAACTGACTGAATTAATCAGCAATTATTTCCCCATCGATGTTAGCAGGACCAGAGATCAGTCCAGTGAAGAGATGATGATGAGGCTCATGTTTAAATGACGTGAGTGATGTGAGAAAGAGACTGACATAGTTGATGCTAATAAAATGATAACTCATTTCCCATTGTATTTTTTTTTTCCTTAAATGCCAGTATTTTTCTTCCATAAGTATATTAGGTTATGAACGTAGAGGTAGGAGGTGTCTTTCAACAAAATATTTAAATTAATTTCCACCTTTTTTCATTTATGGCGGTAACTGGAGTTTAAATCTGATTGAGATACATACAAAAGAGAAACATATTTCACTTGAGAAAAACCTGTACTTTTCACAACTATATAGTAGAAAATGTCAAAATGTGACAATGTGAAGAGTTTTCCTGGGCTGCCATACATAGTCAATAAGTAAAAGTAACATGTTTATTTATAAAGCACATGTAAAAGACGCAAGGCATACACCATAGTGCTGTACACTGTGTAGATCACAAATAAATATAGAACACTGTAAAAAATATATATTTTTAAAACAATACAGAAAAAACAGTACACAAGAGACTATTACAAACTTGAAAGAAGAGACCACTAGGAGCAACATAAACAACACACACTCCTCATTTATATTAAACTGAGTTAAAAGCAAGAGTATAAAAGTAAGTTTTAAGTTTCTGCTTAAAAGCAGCGACAGGCGTGGCATGTTTAATGTAATGAGGTAGACTGTACATCACAGCCTTGGGGCAGCAGCTGCAAAGATGCCCTTGGTCAACCTTGGGCTTAGGCCAAGACCTTGGAACAGCCAGTAGTGGCTGAATGGAGGATCTCAGGCCCTGTTTACACTAGTGCATTTTCGTTCTAAAACACATAACTGTTGCTACGGTTACGCCTGTCGTCTACACTATTTCATTTTCGACCCTCGAAAATTGAGACTTTTGGAAACGCAGAAGACCCCGTTTTAGTTTGAAAACTCCTGGCTCGCGTTTCAGCGTAAACAGACCAAAACAAAGACTTTTGAAAACGTAGGTGTGGCTTTGCTCACATTCGCCCCCTGATTGGGTCTTCTGAATGTCTTCATTCTTAGCAGCCATTGTGCAGTTAAATTCTGCATTTTATAATACTGCAGCAAGAGGCAAGCTATGATTATAGCAATCTGCAACAAATCTATTTTCAAGTGGCGTAAACCCTACATGTAACACCGGTTTGGATTAGCAACCATGAATGGTCGTGCATGAATGGTCATGTGACATGCGTTTTCGGTCGTGTCGTGTGGACGGAGATCGTTTCTGAAACACGGCGGAAACGCTAGTGTGGATGAGGATCGTTTTCATTTTAAAACGCTGTTTTAAAGCTAAAATGCACTAGTGTAAACAGGGCCTCAGTGATCTAATGTTAATGATGCATGTACACTCTGATACACCTGTGCAGTTTACATTTATTGAAGTATTTTCTAGGAATTTAGATATACTGTATATCTATTGTATGTATCTTTGTTAAATGTTTAGCAAGTCCCAGATATGTAGCACCTCAAATATAAATATTATTTTTTTTACTTTAAAAAAAAAAAAATCCTTTCAACAGAGGTTTTAAACCATTTGCATCAGTGAAGACACCTTCACTGCTGTCTACTCATCAACATGTTGGCCCACATTACATACACGTGCAAACATAAAAACAAGAGGATTATTCCAACATGTCTTGTTTATGACAGGTGAGGAGAGACGTGAGGGAGCTGGGTTTGCAAGGCTGTATGCAAAGTTTGATTTCACCTTCGGCAAGAAGTGACAGCGAGTTGGTAATAACCCAATAAATATTCTTCCTCTCTCTGACCCCTGAATGCTCTTGTTAGCCTGTTTGTAACACGCCCTGGTTATTCCACATGTGGCTTCATCACAGCATTACGTGCGGATGGATTATAAAACAACACTAGAACCTACATTCTTAACATAGTGTATAAAGTTTGGCAATTTCTATAATGGTCATGTAAGAAATAAATAAAATAAAATAAAACAGGGGAAAGCCTTCATTAAAGTATGTCTAATTTTGTTTAATGAATCTTCATTAGCTGTTGCCAATGTACAATATATAATCTACTTTAGAGCAAAGAGACACATGCACAAAAAATGTCAATAAAACATATTTAATTTTGTACATACGAAGCAAATAATGGAGAATGATTCTATTTAATTGTATTTCAGATTATTATAGTCTGTTTTAAAAGAGCTCTCTGCCCTCTCACTATGTTGTGTATACTTTATGTATCAATTACTCCTCCAGAGACTCAGAGCTCGTTACCAAGTGTGGTATAGGCTAATATATGCATACACATACAACTGTTCTCCATTGAGGTTCTCTCTACTGGCCCAATTGACGCTTCTTTCATTATTCAGAAAGGCTTGCACTGTAGGCAGGAACAGATTATATCCTTGTCATGTAGCAGAGCCACAACTTAACCTGCCAGACCGCTCACAGCTAAAACCTAAAGCAGGGAGCAGCAGAAGTGGGTGAAAACAGGTATGTGGTCATAATGATAGTAACCTCTTTGTGGATGCCTGGACCCGCAGCTTTAGTAGGTGAGAAAAAAAAAAATAGAACTCCCAGTTAGATCTGTACTACGGAGTGAACATGTTTAACTCCAGAACAACAGGTGCTTAACTTCCTCAAATGGTTCTTCTTCTTAAAAGAAAACACTTTGTGTAAAACCTTTAAGGGCTCAACCAGAAAACCCATCAAGATTCTAGATTAGACCTTTTTTTATTATTATTTTGAGTGCACAAATCCAAATGAGTGTTTTAGGGCATCAGTTTTCATGACTATAGTGTTACTGAAACAACGTTATTTTAAAAATAAGTTGTCTTAACAAGATACTTCTAAATAATATTTAGGTCACAAATTATACATTCTATTTTTTATATATTCTAGCCATGTTCATCATCCTTTTGTTTCTAATGCATAGTTGCATATATACAATGCCTTTTGTGTACAATGCCAAAGTATAAAGTGTTACAACTTTGATCTGAAATGGACCAAATTAGGATTATATGTCATGAATCTACATTATAAATAGCCCACCATATTGAATTGGAGAGAAAAAAAATAGTTACAAAATGATTTACAATTTAAAAAAAAAAAAATGCAAATGATTTCATAAGTTATAAGTTTCATAAGTCCAGACATTAGTTCTGACACAACCAGTTGCCATCAAATGGCATCCAACTGTGTGCAAATAGAAGTAATCTCAATATAAATACATGTGTTCCTGGAAGACTTTAGAGTTTGTTGGAGAACATATCTAAGCATCATGAAGACCAAAGTGATAACAACACAAGTCCAGGACAAAGTTCAATCAAGATTTTTGTTATACATTGAACATCCCACACTAGTAAATCCTTTAATAAAAATGTAAAGAATGTGGCACATCCTTATCCTTACACTGCTTATCCCAGTTCTCAGAACTATACCATGCCCATGTAGAAATTCCATCTGAATGTTTTTTCTTCTTGTTCCCACTCACTTGGGCCTACCCATCCAGTATTGCCTCTTGACAGCCTCCTGACAGATCAGGTAGGCCCACCAATTGGGCTAGGGGAACATATCAAATAGTAAGAGAAGTGCATGGTACTCATTTGGCACTAAGTTACTTAAAGGCTTGAATTGTTTTTGGAGGTGATTGTCAGTGAGTGTCGGTTCTGCAGAAGGTGTTAATGGCAGTATTAATATGGCTGACATTGTATACAGATGTCAGTGGTCCAGTTTGTTCTAAATAAGTGTGTTTCTGTGTGCACCAGCTCATATGTGTATGTTTGTATATATCTTTTTGTCACCACATGGAACCCTTGCTAGTCTCCCTGCTGCTTAGGGCCCAGTGAGTCTCTAGATGTTCCACCATGCAGCTACATCTGTGCTGTAACCACTCCATTTCACCACCTCTGATTCCTTCTGACATATCCTAGCATACAGCTGAATTAAACCCCCGTGATCCCCAGTGTCTTGTAAGCCTACGGCAGTGAAGGATAATATAAAAGTCTGCAGTCTATCATCATTTCAATATTTATTTACACTGTGTCACTTTCTCCACTTCTGTATGCCTTCTGCCACCTTCATTTTTTACAAGATTCCTTTATGGTCAGATCTAGAAAGTGGGCTTCACAACCTCAGAGTGTTTTAGGAGTGTACCTTCAAAAATGAGAATTGACCTAAACAGGTACCAACAAAAGATGGGCAGTAGACGTGACCTATGATCATTTCGATATTCAGTGTTTGCATTTTTTAAATTTAGATGAACTATTTTTCTTACTTACTCTGATTTGGCCATTTGGTTTAGCAGTTTGTATTAGCTGCAATGAAATCACTGACAGAAATGGCAAAGGATGAAAAGTTTTCAAATTTCATCCATTATAACAATAAATCCACATTTTTTAATTATTTTTTTTAATGTATTACTTTTAAAAAATTCTGACAAAATGTGACAGAAATAACTAAGGATATTTTCATCTCACTTACAGTAAAAGCTCCACATCCCATTGTGATGAATCAGAAAATTATTGATCATATTTCTTGTCATAATGGAACTTCAACATTTGTTCATTTTGAGGAATAATAAAAGGAAATCCTGACTTTATTATATGTGGTATTCTATTGTCCACCATTTTCACCCTTAGTTGCCCCAACTGGTGCTCTCTCTCTCTCTCTATCTCTCTCTCTTTTCTTTCTTTCTCTCTCTGTCGCATTCTCTCTCTCTCTCTCTCTCTCTCTCTCTCTCTCTCTCTCTCTCTCTCTTTTCTTTCTTTCTCTCTCTGTCGCATTCTCTCTCTCTCTCTCTCTCTCTCTCACTCACTCACTCACTCTCTCTTTCTGTCTCTCTCTACTCAGCAGGACTGGGGAAGTTCATCCTCATTTAATAATGCATCAGAGACAGGGAGGAATCTGGCCTCACCAGCTATGACCCAGACGCATCCAGCTTCCATTATTTAACATTTACACACACCTTCCAGCCCAACAGTGGCTCAATATTTAATGGCTTAGTACTTCTATTTTTTCTTAGAAGGTCGTGTGGGGGGTCTTTGCATTGCCCAGTATTTCTACTTGTAGAAATAACGTGTATAAAGTGTATAAAGTGTAGATCATATTTGCTGTATTAATGTGCGTCTTTTGTGTCAGTGAATCGGTCTACTCATTCATATAGGTATTTCTTATTTATGATAATATGTGCAATAAGAGAAGACTATTTAAGGAAAGTGTAGAATGGTGGCACAATGGATAGCATTGCTGCTTCACAGATCCAGGGTTTCCAGCCCTGAGCTTGGGTTACTGTCTGTATGGAGGTTTTCATGTTTTCTTCAGGTCTGCAAGGGTTTCCTCCAGGTAGGCTCCAGGTCTACCATAACCCTGACCAGGTTAAAGCCAATACTGAAGATGAATGAATGAATGTTTATTAAGCCTGCATGGCTTTAATGTTGCATACAAATACATAATTACTTTGTACATATGTAATTAATGTTTTAATGGCAATGATAATCATTGCCATTGGGGTTTTACCCAGGGTTTAAGAGGGTCAGATTTTGAAGTTTGGAATTGGAATTGCTGACCATCAGGCTACTTTTTCAGCTTGGTTTCTCACACCAAGACTGTATGTACATGAAAAATGAGCCATGTATAGAAACATCATCAATTGTCTCACTTAAATACATATACCTAAGGCAGTCACTTATGCCAGCTATACCCAAATTGCACCTTGGCTGGTATTCAACACTGTTTTGGGATTCACATACCTGACGCATACCCTTAGTTAATTGCTCAATTTGTTAGGAGTCTTTAAACAGGAATTCACCCAACTGAAATCTAGCCCTCGTGGTCCACAAAGTCTCTCTGGCTTATGCATTCACAAACATTCAGAAGAACTCCTTTATTCTTTTGAGATTTTGCTTATTTATTTGATTCTTTTGATATGATCAATAAAGGTTGAATTATACTGTCAGAAGGATTGCACATTACATTTGAAGCACTGGATGAAGGGATAGGGTAAAGCGTGTGTGTGTGTGTGTGTGTGTGTGTGTGTGTGTGTGTGTGTTGCTGTACTAACATTTAGTGTAAGCCCAACACACAACGTAATAAAGTGCCACAAATATGGACAGTAAGGTTTCTCAGCATGTAAGCTAATACATTTCCCCCCTAAAGAGCACATACAAGGTAATTTGGCCATTTAAAAACACTATAAAGCCCCTGCAGGAATTTGTTTCATTTGTCATGCCATATATATATATATATATATATATATATATATATATATATATATATATATATATATATATATATATATATATATATATATATATATATGTATATATATATATATATATGTATATATATATATATATATATGCTGATAAAATAAAGTGAAACATCAGAGTTTGCTAGCAAGCAAGTAGAGAAGTTAGCTAGAAAGTTAACTCTTTAAGTAAAGCCGAGCATTTCTTGAGTACATTGGGTCGGTTTTGTTTTGTGATTTTTTTGTTAAGTAATTCATTATGTAATCAGAGAGTCAATTTAATCCACTGACTCACAGTTTATTATCACAATGTCACCATCAAACTCCTTTAGAACAACATTAGAAATATCCAGTTACTCACAGGAATCTTGGATTACCGGAGACAAACTGAAGCAAATGTGTCAGTGAAAGTCAAAGGCAGTATCAGACTGCAAAGTATTTAATGTTACTTACATGATTAAATAATCATTAAACAATTTGCAGGCTATGTGGCATGTGTGATTTGTAAAACAGGATGCAGCTTTAGGCAAAAATAATAATAACAACACTAATAAATAAACAAACAAACAAACAAAAAGATTTCCAAACATTATGTTTCCAACCAAAATTGAATGATACAGAAACAGATTTGTATGTTGGTAGCATGTTACATAATAGACCACTTTTCAGACAATAAAAAATACATAAATAAATAAAACGGATTATTGGCTGTTAGGGATTACTGGGAAAAATGTGTCAGTCAAAGTCAAACTGTCCAAAAAAAGCTGTAGCAGGTTCCTTAGATGTGTAACAACTTACTAGGTGATTTCCTTACAAAACAGCACAAAGTGTACATGAGACTACTATTGCATATTTCTCACTCCAAATATTGACTTTGTTTACTTTAGTACTGTTGACTTCTCTTTGTTGTAGATTTTGTTTGCGTAAAAAACATTTACTTTCATAATATCTGAAGGCATCTTTGCTTTACAACATTTCTTTATATGTGCCTAAGACTTTTGCACAGTTCTGTATATATGTAAGTGAAAAGGCTAAATGAATGTTATGAAACATTTCTCAGTACCAGAAAACCAGTGGGAGCAAACAACACAACAGGTCTGGATGAGTTTTACCTATGGAACAAAAGGCTATTTGCTCTTTTTCTTAACTGATGATGTCTCTTTCAGGTTTATTTTAATAAGGAGGAACAAGGAAATGAAGGGTATTTCCAAAAGAAGTCTTGTTTGTTTGTTAAGGCTTGTTGCTTGTGTTGTCATGTTGTGTCATTTCATGCAACTAAAGTATGTAACAGGAACTAGTACACATGTCTGTAGATGTTTGCCTGAGGATGGTCAATAAGGCCACTAATGATACCTCAGGCAACGAAATAAAAGAGACTGCTCTTCGTACATATTTAAGCAGACTGTGCACAGTTTTATTTTAAATAGAGGAAGATGCAGCAGTTGTACCATAAAGATATCATAGGATGAAATTCCCTTTTTATTAACAGACCAAACAAACTGCTTTAGTCCATGTTAACTTTATGATCCATCACCCTCCTCCACTTTATAAACATTATCGCCATGATGATGCTACACAAACACAAGATCGATCTTGTGCTGTATTTCACCTAGTTCCCTGTATTATGGCATAATTAACTGCAAGACATGAATCACAGACAGTCTTTTCATATTTAATAAATCAAGGAGCAACAAAAGAGCTATTTGGAGTGAGGTAGGTCTTTGTCGAGTAGGTCTTTGTGTCTCTTTACTCGAAAGCACTGACATTACATGTGAATTATTTAGCTTTTATAGGAAGTGGCAGATTCTCTACATTTTTGGGAAAAAAAAAAGCAGTTAATAGTATCTATATAAAGCAAAGGCAGGATGAGGAATCCATGTTGTAAGTATATACTCCGACAGATATAGAAGTGTGACTGGTGTGGTCTGTTTTTTTTTCTAGTATGTTACTGAATAATAAAAATGCATTTACTACGTTTTCTTATTAGTCCAGAAATAAGTTGCCAGCACTAACAAGAAAAGTCTACAAATCTTAACTAGACCACAGGTCAATTAATTGCACCACTGTACCCAGTCCTGTGTTTTGGCTGTCTAGTCTAAAAGTGGTAGCTGATATAAGGTATAGTTAAGTATAGTATAAGTATAAATACTGTATGTATAGTCTTTAAACAAAGTTTCTAATGTAGCCCATCATGTTTGCACCCTCAAAAAAAAGTCAGAAAGTCATGGCACATATTTTGGTTTCATTATAGTTTCCACATACCTGCATATTCCTCATTCTGAAATTATAATGTGTCAAGAGAATCTAGTGCACTAATGAACATACAGTGCCTCTAAAATCATTTGACACCTACAGTGCATGCACTTGGAAATGGAAGACCCATTGTATGCCATCTACTACTTAGCTTTATGGTACTTTTGAAAAACTTTGGCTTTGGCTTTGCTCTGTATTCATGTGCATCAGTTTTATTCTCCAAGTTTCCCTGTATGCCCTTGGTGTCTTCCTTTGGTTTATTTCCTTTCACCTTCTTCCTCTCCCTCCTTCCTTCTCTACATTTGTAAACCCAGGACATTGTATTATTGAGTGGAGTGGAAAAAATCCATCCTAACAAAAGGAAGCGGATGAAATGGACATTAACTGTTGACAGCACCATGAATGACAAGGCTGCTGGAAGCTAAAGTAACCTCCCCATTTCTATAGTTTCTCTTCAGTTCCATTTCTCCTCCAGGCTTTCTCACTCTTTAGGCCCCAGCATACCTCCCTTTTCTCCTTTTCCCAAGGAATCCATTTCACATAATTAAAGATGCTTAAATGAAATGGCCCCTCTGGAAAAGTAGCTTTCAGCAGTGAGAGTGGGAGTGCCTCAAGAAGGCATCCTCAGCCCTAACTCAGATAGCGCACCATGGGTCTCTGCCTCGGCACCGATCAATATCATCTCCGTTATTAATATCAAAAGCATATTACTTTGTTTTGTGTCTGGCTGTGTGCCAAAGCTCCAGGGTCCTGCCTGCTGCTCCCCCCTAGCCATTTACCAAGCCTATAATTTACTTTGGTGAGTTTTTAAGGTATTGTTTTGTCAGGGTCAATCAGGACTGAGTAACAAATGATCCCGGCAGAGTGGTGGGGAGCTCCATCCATAAGTGGCACACATCTCCAAATTCATTTTTGAAAGTTTTATGTCAATTATTCCTGTCCTTGACTGAGGGGAATGAGGATAGTGACGTGGGCAGGGTGGAGGTCGAGGGAGACTGATGGCCTCTGTGCCTCTCTCTGAGCGATGAGGTAACAACACTAGCAACTGTCCGTGGGCCAGAATTAGACATGACGCTATCTTTAATTGGTGCATTGAATTAAGGGGCGGCATGCAATCCATGTTGAGAAACAAAAAATATTGTACACTTACAGGAAAAGGGGACATTGATTTTCTCTGATGCGTTTACCTCATACAGTTAGCCCACCTCAGAAGGGCTGGGGAAATGCCCAATGTGATCAGGCACAACACCACTCGAAGATTATATCACTGTATAGCTAAAAAGCTTCTTGTTACTGTCTCTTGTATCCTTGTGTTACTGTACAGTTCTGTGTGGAAGGAATTTACAATAGATAATGTCTATTTTGCTTGCTTTGGTTTTATTCAGTGGTTAAGGTTTGGAAGGGAGCTATGGTACTCTATAAGCGTTGAGCAAGATATATGCAGTCATGTAAAAAATATATATATATAAGTACACCCCATGGAAATTGTTGGCTTTTTTGACATATTTGGACAAGCAAACATTCGATCAGCTTTGAAACAGTGCCTGTTAATAAAGCTGATGCACTTGAACAAAACCACAAGGAAAATTCATTTTTCAATCATTTATTCAACAGAAATATCAATAGAATGATATTCTTCTGTGGAAAAGGAAGTACACCCTTGGCCTCAGAAGCTAGTATTGCCCCCTTTAGTAGAAATAACTTCTTGTAGGCGTTTTGCATAATTGTCCACCTGTCTCTGGCATCAGCTTACTGGAATTTTTGACCACTCTTCCATTCAATATTCCTTCAGTTGCAAGATGTTTGAGGGTTTTCTTGCATGTACAGCCCGTTTCAAATCCCCCCACAGCATTTCAATGGGATTTAAATTCAGGCTTTGATTAGGCCATTCCATAACCCTCCAGTTCTTCTTTTTGAGCCATTCCTTGGTGGATCTGCTAGTGTGCTTAGGATTTTATCCTGTTGAAAGGTCCACTTTTGGTTCAGCTTCAACTTTCAGACAGATGGTCTCACATAATCGTCAAGCACTCTTTGGTATGATGCAGAATTCATGGTTGAGTCAATGAATGCAAACTGCCCAGTCCTTGAGGCAGCAAAGCAACCCCAAACCATAACATTTCCAAAACAGTGCTTCACAGTTAGTATAAGGTGCTTCTCCAGTTTTTGGACTGCACTAAACATGTCTGCGGTTAATGTGGCCAAAGCATTCTATATTTGATTTGTGTGACAAGAGCGCATTATTCCAAAATGCCTGGTCCTGCTCACTGGCAAACTGCAAAGGCTTTTTCCTGGCACACCTCCCATGCAGGTCAATTTGCAATCTCTTTCTGATTGTAGAAGCATGCACTTTGACACCAATCTTTGCAAGACTTACTAACAGATCCTGTGATGAAATTTTGGGGTTCTTGGATACTTTCTTTTGCATCAGACGGTCTGCTCTCGGGCTAAATTTGCTGAGACGGCCAGTCCTGGACAAATTGGCAGTCATTTGAAATCTGTGCCATTTGTAGATGATTTTCCTTGCTGTGGAATGATGTATTTCAAATAATTTGGAGATCTTTTTAAATCCCTTGAGCCTGACTCATAGGCATCCACAACTTTTTTCAGAAGGACTTACAGAACTCTTTAGATCTTGGCAATATCCTGAACACCTGATTCTAATTTTATGGATTTGAAGGTGTGATAAGTGTATGGGTGTACTTACTTTTTCCATGTGACTGGTCATTTTTGTGTTAATTTAAATTGTGAAAATTACTACAAAATGTAAATTCTGTATGTCATTTGATAGACTGTATCAACTTCATTAATTAGTACTGTTTCAATGAGGATCAATTGTTTGCTTGTCCAAATATGTAAAAAAAAAAAAAAAAAAAAATTCACATGACAATAAATTTCACTTATTTTTTCATATGACTATATATACAGTAATACTAATGTTGGCACTCTTTGTAAATATGAGCAAAGAAGGCTATGAAAAATTGTTTAACCTTTTAATCTTTTGTTTAAAAAAAATAACAAAAATACTCTGCTCTCATGGACATCAAACAATTGCAAACATAACAGTGGACTATCCAAAAACAATATTTGTTAAATATAGGTGTGCAACAATTATTGGGACCCCTATGAATTCATATAAGAAAAATATATTTGAAGTATATTCCCACTGATATTTTAAAAAAAAATGTACACCTGGGCGACTAGAAACAGGAAATTGTTCAACCATGGCTTCCTGTTTCACAGGGGTACATAGGCCAAATTCCCTTAGTCATTCATAACAGTGGGTAAGACTGGCAAAAGTGGGTAATGTTCGGCAAAAGGTTGTTGAGTTTCACAAAATTAGAATTGACTATAAGAAAATAGCACAAGCATTGAAAATGCACATTTCCACCATCAGGGCAATAATTAAGAAGTTCCAGTCAACTGGAAATGTTATAAATCAACCTGGAATTGGTCATGTGTCTATATTGTCTCAACACACTGTGAAGAAGATGGTTCGAGAGGCCAAAAAATCTCCAAGGATCTCAGCTGGAGAATTGCAGAAGTTAGTTGCGTCTTGGGGTCAGAAATTCTCCAAAACTACAATCCGAAGTCACCAACATCACCACAAGTTGTTCGGAAGGGTTTCAAGAAAAAAAGCCTCTACTCTCATCCAAAAACAAACTCAAGCATCTTCAGTTTGCCAGACACTACTGGAACTTCAAATGGGATCGGGTTCTATGGTCAGATGAAACCAAAATAGAGCTTTTTGGCAATAAACACCAGAGGTGGGTTTAGCGCACACAGAGAGGTAGCCATATGGAGAAGTACCCCATGCCCATGGTTAAATATAGTGGTGGCTCATTAATGTCTTGGGGCTGTTTGTCTCCCAGAGGACCTGGACATTTTGTTAGGCATCATGGACTCTATAAAATATCAACAGTTATTAAATGAAAACCTGACTGCCTCTGCCAGAAAGCTTAAAATGGGTCATGCTTGGATCTTCCAGCAGGACAATGATCCAAAACATACATCAAAATTAACACAAAAATGGTTTACTAACCACAAAATCAATCCCAGGCCCCAGGCTTGAAACCCATAGAAAGCCTGTGGGGTGAACTGAAGAGGAGAGTCCACCAGTGTGGACCTCGAAATTTGAAGGATCTGGAGAGATTCTGTATGGAGGAATTGTCTCAGATCCCTTGCCATGTATTCTCCAACCTCATCAGGCAATATAGGAGAAGACTCAGAGCTGTTATCCTGGCAAAGGGAGGTAGCACAAAATATTGACTAAAAGGGTGCCAATAATTGTTGCACACCTATATTTAACCAAGGTTTTTTTTTGTAAATCTGTGTTGTGTTTTGCAATTGTTTGATATCCATGAGAGCAGAGTATTTTTTTGATTTCTTTTAACCAAAGATCAAAAGTTTAAACAATAAAGACAGTTTTTCACAGCCTTCTTTGCTCATATTTACCAAGGGTGCCAATATTAGTGGAGGGCTCTCTCTCTCTCTCTCTCTCTCTCTCTCTCTCTGTGTCTATATATATATATATATATATATATATATATATATATATATATATATATATATATATATATATATATATATATATATACACACACACTGTGTAATACCTTCATTTCAACAGATGTGATCTTATAATGCAGTTGCTGAAGGACCTGTGTTGGTGTGGTGCCAAAACAATGAGCTGCCAAATACAGTGGTTTTGCACTGAGAATTTAATGTGGGCTTCTGGATCCTCTGTCCTGCCACTTATTACATTAGGGTGACATTTGACAATCTAAACTCACTGTAGTGGAATACCCAGCCCTCCCCTCATCCCTGTACCCCCCACACATCTTACCCCTCAAAGGACAGATGAAAGGTCTCACCCCAGCAATAACATATGAATTTTTCAATTACAATAAAATATTCATTAGCATGTATTTGTTTAGCGTCACATCTGTTTTGTTATTCCTCCCATTCCATACGTTTCTTTCTTCGTCTCCATTCACACATTTTTTTCCATTTACAATTCCATACAAAGATTTTTAAAGCAGAATGAAAATGGCAAAAAAAAAAAAAGTGCACTAGTAGTAACAAGAGGAAGAAGATCATGATCTTGAGATAGAGCTGCAGGTGCTACAGTTGCCTAACAGTTCCGGCAGGTTAGATTTGGTCCCCAACAATCAGGGATCACAGCTTGTTTCACGCCTCATATTGATGCCCCTCACTGCGGGCTCATGGTTGGTTGAAGCACTAGGATGGGTGCTAATTTATGCTGCTGTAGGGGTGATTGGTGCCAGGTGCAAGAAACACGGCAATACCACACAGTAAACACACAGGTACATTGTCCAAAGTGTGAAGTAAGAATAAAGAACAAAGCTCTGACATGTGAATAACATCAAACCAGATGCTGAAAGAGGTGAGATGGCCGGAGGCAGTCTGTTTGCGAAGGGAATAGCTGAGCTAACATGATAGAAACGAGCTGTTCCTTCACAGTGTACCCTCAAGCTAAATCACTTCAGCTAAGTCTTCATATGGGAATAGAGAAATATTTTAACTCTGACAGATCTGACAAGAACTGGTGAGGAGAAAGCAGATACTTGTTGTTTTTATGGCAGTTAAAGGCCAGTTGTAACCTATTTGTTGCTTTAAATTGGAGTTATCAATAATATATCTCTCACATTAATAAATAAAATAAAATGCATTATAAATTGTTGCGATTTAAATTGGCTAGAGTGGATAAGAGCAAATGCACTGACTCTGTATGATGAATCTAAGTGTGCATAGTGCTCCAGTGAGGGCTTTAAGAGAATTTACTTGGGGCTAGTTCTGAGTCCAATTCATACAAGTCCTCTATCACTTAAATTACGACCACAGATGACAGGGAACAGTTTTATTGCATAGTTTTAATATGGCATTGATATTTACTCAGATCCTGTATGGGGAAAAAAGCTCCCAAAAGGAAAAAAAAATACTACTAATAATAATCCATTCTTTAATTGTCATTGTACTCATGTCAACTCAATCTTATATGATCATATTATGAAATAATATCTGTTATCTACACCTACATCTATATGAACTGTCAGATTGAATATGAGTCTAAAATAATAAATAAATAAATATTTCTGAAACTGTCAGCTATAGTTACATTCACTGAGATGAAGTATACTAACACTCAAGTACACGAACCTACAGCATATACAGTACTGTGCAAAAGTATTAGGCAACTTTTTTTTTAGTACAAACTTTGTTGTAGACTTTCTATTTGACTTCTACATAATCAAGTAAGTACAAAAACATTTTAGATTCCCAAACATTAGTTTTCTAATACAAAATTAAATGATACAGAAAAATGATTGTAAGTCAGTAAAGAAAGCAGCACATTAAGTGGTAAGAGACACTTTTCAGAAAAAAACACAATGAAGGCTGCTGGGTTTTGCTGTAAAAATAAGAAGCAAGTGTGACAGTCAAAGTCTCCAGAAGACCCGTGTCTGGTTCTGCAAGATTCTCAATAAAACTTACAGCTCATTTCCTTATAAAACTGCACACATACCTGAGACCACTTTTATTTTATTTTTTTAAGCAAACGGTCATCACACCAAATATTGACTTTGTTTCATTTACTACTGTTTACTGCTCTTTATAATATTTTTTAAAAATGGAGAAACATTTTATTTCATTATTTTTGAAGGCATCTTTGCTCTAAAGCATTTATTTGCATGTGCCTAAGACTATTGCTCAGTACTATAAATAAGTGAGCTCACGCACTAATCATCCAGGTACACACACACACACACACACACACACACGAATATATTGCAACTCTCCTCCATTCTACACACTTCTGCCATCTCGTTCCCCTGAGACCAGCAAAGCTCTTTGTTCACTTAATTAAGCATTCATCTCCTTGAGTATTTATTTGATTTACCCGCTTTTAACAGGCATTCAAACAATCTTTAAATATGGTGGTGCTTTTAAATAGTTCACAGGCTTACCTCTCCTCATTAACCCTCTCCAGAAAAAAAAAAAAAAAAAATCATTCGTAGCTCATTAAATCATATTGCTGCAAATATCAATACACCATTTGGCTATGAGGAGGAAAGTGGTGAAAAGTCATAAATCTCTAAAGCCATCAAAGAGCCAGAATTCCCTGATTCTGTGCTGAGGGCACTGGCCTTGAGTCATGAATGAAGGAGAGGTTAATAAGTGCATCCTTTTTTTGCTTTTTTTTTTTTTTTTGCCTAGGGTTGCTTTTTAAAGGGCTGAAATGAGGACTAAAGTAACACTGTGCATGCAATTATTTCATTGATGATATAAAATGTTTCAATGTTTAATACAACACTATAAAAGGAGGACTTCGCGGGGGGGGGGGAGTAAAAATTTCATAAAGCTTTCTGTGCATATGACAATAAAGAACTTTGACTTGACCTAAGTCAAGGGATGCTTTAAAATATGTCACTTTGTTTCCTACTCTGTAATAGATCCTCTGGCATCTGGACATCTTGTGCTGTCCATTGTACTCTCTAAAGAATCCCATTTTAATACCATTTAACTAAATTCAAGAGCTGGCTTAGTGTTACTGACTACTCTCCACCTATCATGCTTTATATTAAGGATGTGATTGCAAACCACAATGGGGTTTATCATTTCTGAGGTTATGATGGAAACATGAAATAATTTAAAACCATCAAAATCTCCACGCACTTTCACAGTTACAGAATTAATATAATTGTTTATTTGCAGGTAAATATTTTTCATAACAGAGCTGAATGTTGAATTCTCAGTTCTGATTGGTCAGAAGGTATTAATTCATTTTCTATAATTAAACAGCTCAAACAGTAGTTCTGGCTGTTAGACAAATCATTGGTTTATAATAACGTGCTCATAGTAATATGTTATTGTTTCTACAGCAAGAACTTGCATGCAGGGACTTGTATAGTGGAAGCTGCACACAACGTTAATATGGTGCAGTTTTCTGTGAAAACATTTTTGAAAGGAGTCTCCAGTGCCAGTGCTTTGTAAGATTCAGAGGTAAGACTGTATTTTGAAGTTTTCCAACACTGAAAAGTCTTCGAAAAGGTCTGTGCAGTTTCTTTGTAACATGGCAACCTGTTTCTTTTTCTTTTTTTCTTTTTTCTTTTTTTTTGTCTTATTAACTTCAAGAGAGAGAAAACAAGAAAGGCTGGTGAAGGAATACATCTTTATAGCTGTGATTACAGGAATGAACTTGTTTAACCAACATCAAACATAACTATAAATGCTGTGCGTAAGATGAAGATGAATCAAACACTTCAGGATGTGCTGTAATTGAAAGAAAAAAAACAAACAATAACAACAACTTTCATTTCTCATCCAGCCAAATTACACCACTACACTGCCATTGATTATTTCAGTGGTAGCTCAGTCATTAAGGGTTTTGGACTAATGTGAGTTTAAATCCCAGCACTGCCAAGCTGCCACTGCTGGGCCTTTGAGCAAGGCCCTTAACCCTCAACTGCTCAGTTGTGTAAATGAGATAAATGTACATTTTCTGGATAAGCACATCCGTCATATGCGATTAATGTAAATGTTTAAATCATTACTTAGTACGCCACAGTATAGATTATTGTTTAATAGCTAGCTTGCTAAAAAGTGGTTTGGGGTTAAGATATCTTGTCTTTACAGCTAAAATGACTCAAAATGTACAGTCATCTTGTCAGTAAGGAAAATCATCAGAGCAGGAACACTGAAACATAAATCAGCCACCAAAGAGCACTCTATAACTACAGTAAGAAGTATTTAATAATCTCATTAAAATATGAAGCCAGCTTTATTAAAAATACATTTGGAGATGAAACACGCAAACCCGGGCACAAAATCACTCATTTAATGGAAACTCTAAAACAATACAATTATGTATAAATAAGAATGAAACAAAAATGGAAATAATTGTTTGAAAATTTTGCAAACTATTTGTTTGTTTGTTTGTTTCATTTAACAATAGTTCAAATCTTTAGGGTACTAGGGACAAATAGGAAGAAAGATGTTGAGACATCCTGCATTATATGCTTGGTTTCCAGTTTATTAGGTAAACCTAACTTGTATCTGCATTAATTAACCAATCCCTCCAGGATTTCACGATTTTTGCGATCGCTGAAATTAACACAAAATCAAGCAAACTCGCCAATACTCGGAGGAGCTTGCAATTGTTCAAAATTACTGCAGACTTTCTGCAGAGTTGGGCCAAGACGTGTCATGAGACATCATTACACTGCACATTCAGCCAAAGCCGTCTTCGATTCATATGGGTCGAACATGAGTACAGCTAAAAGGTCTCATTTTCCAACAAACATCACTGCGAAAGACCGTGCAAAACAATTTTCTGCAATTTCAATTTTGCCAGTTCAGAAGTTTTCCGCAAAAAAAGCATAAAAACTTTGCCACAACAAAATAAAGAATTTTTGGCCGCAATAATCACCTTTTTTTTTTTTTAACGTTTTTAACGTCTTGTATTAATGTCTTGTACCATTTAACTATGTTCACCTACAATACTGGAGCATTCACTCATCCAGCTTCAGCAACTGTTTCATCCTGATCAGGGTTGCAGTGGATCTGAATCCTATTACTGGACACTATACATACATAAACACACTCATTCACACCTAGGGGCAGTTTAGCTTACCATATAGGTACACTTTGTAGTTACTGACTTAATCTCATCTGTTGCTATGCACAATGCATCAATCCTCCTCTACCCTGTCCATTAATGAAGAGGGATCACCATAGTCCCACGTATGGTGGACTATGTATTAATAATAGTGGATAATATTTGGGTGGTGGATCATTCTCACCACAGCAGTGGCATTCCATGGTAGACACATCATAGTGTGAGTGGTGCTGGTACAATTGTCTCAAGCACAGCAGCAGTGGGGCTTTTAAACAACTAACTTTGAGATATTTTTCTTTCCATGCACAATTTATATTAATCATAATCTAATCCTTAATCAGTTCCCAGTTTCTGACCACAGGAAAGCTGGATATTTCTGGCATCAGTTCCTCAACCCAGCAGTGGCACTGAGCTGTTTAAAAGTCCCAGCGACATTGCTGAATCTGATACACTCACATCAGCACAGCACACTAAAATGCCACAGCATCACTTTTTCACTATCAGATTTATATTCAGTGCATGTCTATACCATGCAAATGCTCCTAACAATCACAAAATTTGATAATCATATTCAATAAAGTCGATTAATCATCATATTCAGGTGAGTTTGCTTCATTGAGATTCAGTGCACCTAAACACTGCCCTTCCTGTTGAGGTCAAAAAATCTAACAAACATGAATAAAACTTTTCCACCGTCTATCATCCAGCTCTTCATTATGCCATGTGCAGACTCGCTCTCTCTTACGCTCTCTCCCCTTTGTCTCCGTCTCTTTCTCAGGCTCTCAGAGAAGATATATGCCGGTATCCAGGTGGAGCGGGCGAAAGAATCAATAGTGCCGCTGTTTGAAGTTTTCTGAAAGACTTCCTGAGGAAGACGCTCTTGTCAGGCTGATGGATAAGTCAGGCACGGAGGCCTGGCTTGGCCCAAGTGCGGCCTCACCTTTTTAAGTGGGGGCCCTAATAATAAAAGGCCATGAATAAAACATCGGGCAGTGCGGCGCAAGCTGCATTAGTGCTGCCACCCCGTTATAAATGAGCCCCGTGCCCGGCCGCCATCCCAGTAAAAGCCCACAGCATCACTCTAAAGAGGAGGGAAGTGAGAGAGAGATAGAGATAGATTGATATGCATCTATATTTATTTATTTTTATGTTTCTGTGCTGGGTAAGAGGAATAAATAAGTAAGAGAATGCGGTCGGCTAGAGGCGACAATTGTTCATTTTGCTTCCTCAGCTCTGACTCCTGGGTGGTGTGTGTGTGTGTGTGTGTGTGTGTGTGTGTGTGTGTGTGTGTTTGAGAGAGAGAGAGAGAGAGAGAGAGAGAGAGAGAGAGAGAGAGATGTGATTAGCACAGTGCAGTGATTATGTCTCTTGTACTGCAGTTCCAATCTGCTCAGAGCTCAGAGGTGACCTTGAACATAGATACATACCTGATGGAAATAGTAACACACACACACACACACACACACAGCTGCTGATACTCTTCCTCTTTCACCTTATTAGCACATTTTTTTTTCAGTTAATTGAATCTTGACCAGGAAACGTTTTATGAAAACAAAGCTAAAAATTTGACAAATAAACATCATGATTCTTCCAAATTCATTCTGTTCGAAGAAAGACCAGTAAAAAATGTGCTTCTGTGTGATTTGCATCAATTCCCACATGACATTTAAACTCTAAATCTCACTGTTATAGAATGAACTCACTTATCATTGGTCCTGAGTGTTTTTCCTCAGGAAAATGGCTCACTGGACCCCTACAAGGCAAGGCAGTAAGCAGGGTCAAGTAGACTATCACACGGGGTCACGCTGTTGGCAAGGGGGTCAAACCTCTTGACCTTGCAAGCCACGGATACTGTAGAGAAAGGACTGTTGTTGCACAGGTGTCCATCAGTCTGTCTGGGGCCAAAGGTCAAATTTAGCCATAAGGCCATAACTCCAAACAATCAGTTTTGATACTGCGGGTGGGCTCTATGCTGGCCAACAATTTTCACTATGATTGGTGTTCTAGGTGATGAAAGTCATCCAGTCCAATGAGAATGCAACATACAGTATATATACATTATATACTTATACTTCTTCTTCTTCTTCTTCTTCTTCTTCTTCTTCATTATGTCCCTTATTATTATTGTATTATCATTTGTGTATACATACCATATTATGTATGTGCTACCATAATTCCCCTTGGGGATCAATAAAGTACACTCTATCAATAACGTGTGTATTGAATCACTACAACTGCTGCTGCTGCTACTGTTACTATTGCTATTAATAATACCATTACTACTACTATTACTATTATTACCATTACTACTACTATTACTATTACCATTACTAATACTAGTATTATTATATTCAATTACTTCTTCTTCTTCTTCTTCTTCTTCTTCTTCTTATTATTATTATTATTCGTAGTAGTAATAATGATGATGATGATGAATAATGAAAATGAGGAATGGAATCTATCATATCCTTTTATTCATGTGTGCATGTTAGTGTGTGTGTGTGTGTGTGTGTGTGTGTGTGTGTGTGCGTGTGTGTGTGTGTGTGTGTGTGTGTATTCAGGTAAGTATAGTTATATACCTATATGTTTCTCATGAACACTTGTATGTGAAGGAGCTGCGTTAGGGAAAGTTTGGTTAACAAACCCAGCCACACTGACCCCATTAGTGGACTGCTGTATGTGTTTGTGTGTAGTGTTAACACGAGTGTAGCAGCAGGGGAAGCATTGCTTTGCTGAATGCTGAGTGCTGGAAGCGCAGTCTGCTCCTGTCTCACACTGACAGCCCCCTGCTGAGACCCTCACCTAACGGCAGACAATGACACACACACACACGCGCACATACACACACACACACACACACACACACACACACACACACACACACACACACACACACACAATTAAATCAAGGTAAAGCATGGCACTTTTGTTTTGTAGCACATTTTAAAGGTCCTGTAAAAAAAATTTTAAAGTTCTTTTAGTTGAATTGTGTTTTATTTTTTCTTAGGATTTTTTTTTAAGTAACTAAATCAATGGGATCAATTTATATAATAAATTATATCATACAATAAAAAGATTAAAACAGTTTAAAAAGGTAATAAGAGGAAACGGTAAAAGAAGATAAGGTGCAGTGCAGATATCACAGGAGATCATGTGTAGATCTTTAAGAAGATTTTTTTTAGAATTTTTCTGGTTGTTCATTCCAGATGTTTAAGACAAATCTTGTCTCCACATGTTTGGATCTTGACACTAGGCACAATTAACTAAAGTTAGCACATTTGACTCGCACCTCCGGGGTTGGGGGTTCGAATCCCACCTCTGCTTTGTGGGCATGAAGCTTTCATGTTCTCCCTGTGCTTCAGGGGTTTCCTCTGGGTACTCTGGTTTCCTCCTCCAGCCCAAAGGCATGCAGTGTAGTGCATTGTAGTGTGTGAATGTGTGTGTGATTGTGCCCGGTGATGTGGTGGCACCCTGTCCAGGATGTGCCTTGTGCCCTGAGTTCCCTGGGATAGGCTCCAGGCTCCCCGTGACCCTGTGTAGGATAAGAGGTGCAGAAAATGGATGTATGAAAAAGTTTTCATTTGATTCTCTAACTCATCAGACAGATTAGATATTAAGCTGATACTCTGACAGTCTCTCACTCCCACTACTTTCCATCTCCCTCAATTCAATTGAATTTAAAAGTTTGCTTTGCTTCCATGGCTATTGTTTTTTCAGTATTGTCAAAGTAATTATATATGATGGAAAATAATATAATGTGCACCCTGAAATGTCCAGCTACTTCTCATAATGCAGTGTTTATCAGTGTTTCTTCTGCATTACCTGAGTCCATAACAATAACATCTATGTGTGGACTAACTATCTTTCAGTCAATGAGATTCTGTGACAAACTTCCCTGAGACAGCCATGGCTATATTCTCCTAAGATTATTTGTAATGTTTCTTCCTCCAGCAACTTGGAGCAATTTCTGATTTGGTTTGTACATTTATTGAGAAAGATTTTCCTCATATTTTTAATGCTTCATACTGAAGGAGAATGTACAGTAAACACCAACAATCTCATGCTCTCTTTTATCATCATATCTTGATATTACGTACTTGAGGCATGTCTTATTCATGTGTCATCTATACATTTGTGAAAATAATTATTTAAAAAATAAAATTATGGATTGACACAGACTGCAGAGGTGTCCTTGAGCTCCACTCATTGCAGTATTGAACCCAGATATTGATAAGAGGAAGGACCTTTGCTGAGGTGGGACTGACCACACCGGGCAGTAGTAATTAAGTTTAGTACTGTGATATCTAAATGCAGGTGAGTGCTGTGGCCACTGCGAAACTGCTGAATCTCACATTCCCTCTCATCACACGTTTAATCCTGCTGGCCATCAATGGTTAAACCACAGTAAAAAAAAAAAAAAAAAAAAAATATATATATATATATATATATATATATATATATATATATATATCTCGTCAGGGAGGAAGAGAGAATTTATAATGTTATTGATTGCCCCGTTTGCTTCTCACATGTCATGCCTGTCTCACACTGCAAAGGAGGGGCTTAATAAAATTTTTGGTGGCTGGTGATCTTAATTCTGCCCATTCGGCCAAATATTAATCTCCTAATTTTTAATTTTTAATCCAGACAGAAGGGAAAATTAATGTCTCCATCCAGCAGGGCATGGTAAATAATTAAAATCGAAAATTGATTGTTTGCGGCGGGCCTTAGATTTATGTGCATGGGACTTGGTGGCAACCCCGCGGGAGCCACTCCCACGACCGGCCAGACCAGAGAGCCAATGTGCTAAGCATTTTTTTTTTTCACACTATACCCCACCTAATATGTTAAGGATAGAGAGCGCGAGCAGCTTGGATGACTACAATGCAAATTTATTATATTTTAAGAAATCTGTAAATCAAATTCTCACCAGTCTCTCTATTTATTTCAGTGTTACTGTCAATACATTTACGTTAGTTGTTGGTTTTTTGTTTGTTTGTTTGTTTGTTTTATCATAAATGCCCAGGGAATATAACTGAAGGAAGTTATATATGTTATGCCTGATTAAAAAAGTCTGGATCAATAGGAGCAACAGTCCTCCCCAGCTATCCCACACACACCCCTCCTCAAGAGTCTCTGTGCAACAGTAAGATGTAACATTCCTAGGGTGATTAATCAGGGTTACTCTTGACCCCTGACATGTTAATGGTACAGTACCTGTTCACTGTAGCTACAAAAGTTAAAGCTGCATTTGAATTTGTCTAAGAATCGAATCATTACACAAACATACATTTTTAATACATAACACAAAAGTGTCCGTTCTGGATTTTACAAATTGTTCTTAATTTTCCAAAGTCAAATCCTTTAGCATCTCTACATTATAAAGACACAATATAAATAAATATCATTATATTTTATTCATTCATCCTTTATCCTGGTCAGGCCTACAGTGCATCTGGAAGACGGTGCGAGGCAGGAATACATTCTGGATGGGATGCGAGTCCATCACAGGGCATCACACACAGGCATTCACAGACTTATTCACACCTTGGGGCAATTTAGAGTCACCCCATCCACCTACTGGCATGGAAGGAAACCAGAAAACCCAAAGGAAACCCACATGAATATGGGGAGAACATGCAAAGCGCCACAGAGACAGTAAACTCAGGATCAAACCTGGATATGTAGGCTACCTGCAGTGCCTTCATGCCACCCTGATCTATTTTTGAAGCTGTTCAGTGTAAGTTTTCTCAGCATTAGCATCTTATTTATTTTGTTACACTTGCCAATAGTTTTTTTTTTCTTCTCCTGGACCACTTATTAACAGTTTTATGAATTAATTTTGCTAATTTTTCTTCAACAATAATTCTCAAAACTCCCAGCACTGTTTACGACTCTCATGGAAATGACTTGCTTGAGTTTTTGTCATCAGTCTTTGCTTCCAGGCCAGTTCTCCAGCACCACAGGGTGCCCCATGTTTTTAGCCCTGCTTTTGCGAATGACTAACGTACTTACAAACAAACATCCAAAAGGCTTGCTCTTCCATTAAAGCTATGGACTGCTGTAAAATTTTGTTTCTTTCCCTGCTTTCAGTCATATGAGTGCAGGTGTCCATGCTCTTCATGTTTCAAAACCTGTAAAAGCTAGAATTCCTACATGTTAGAATCAGATATGAAATTTCATTCCATAACTAATGACAAAACCCATGCTTCAATCAACGGTAGGAATTAGGGTGTCTGGTAGTATTAACTGACTAGGTAAATAAGGCCCACAGCCCTGCTTTTTTAATGAAAAGTGATTCCAGATTAAATACCTATCATTCATTTCTTAACTGATCTTAAAGAGACATTGTGGAATGGCACAGTCTTATACTGACTGTAATATAAGACCCACACACACAGACCCACACAGACTCAGAGAGAGAGAGAGACAGTGAGAGAGAGAGAGAGAGAGAGAGAGAGAGATAATCTGTCAGTGCTGCTGTAATTCTCCCATGTGTCAGTGCAACACCACACAAAGCCTGAGCCACTAAAACCTTGGACGAATCAATTACACCCTGATATACCTGTGGGAGATAGAGAGAGGGAGATAGATAGAGAACGAAAGAGAGAGAGAGAAACCTATATATTCAGGATAGAGCTCTCTGGTCTCGAAGACTGGGTGCGAGCCATCTTTTCAAATTACTGTGCCGATACACCTCTCAATCCTTCTGCCTGCCTTTTCCTTAGATCTGCATTATTTCTTCTCCCCGAGCCTGACGCGCAAATTGCCGTTATTACAAACAGTAGAGGAAGCAATATGTTTGAAGCTCACCAGTCCAGGTGTCATAAACATGGAGAGAGACAGATGGAGAGAGAAAAAGAGAGAGAGAGAGAGAGAGAGAAAGATGTGTGAGGTATCTGCTGGATAAATTTGCTCAGGATTTTTTTCTGGAGGTGCCATTTAAATTCAGTTATGTGAAGCTATTTGCAGACTGATTAAAGAAATAAACAGAGGCGGGCTCTGGGAGAAAAACAAATAAGTGTTTGTCAGATGTGTGCGAGTTGTTTGGAAGTGGTTTGTGCCAAAATATGGAGAGTGAAAACAGACACCTCTTCAACACACCTGCCCAGGACACACACACACGCACACACACATACACACACACACATATCCTCCTCCATTGCACAGTAGCCAGAATAAAACTCAAACACAATGATAATTACTACATTTGCATCACATGCTTAGGTGGTATATTCTTTACACACTACTCTTAGCATTAGCGAAATTCTTTAAGCATTCAAAAATAATTTCTTTGCCACACCTCACTATATACAGAGTGTCCCAAAAGCCTCCATACAGAGGTGAAATTAACACTTTTTAGCAAAATGTCTTCCAAAAGACATTTTTCATACTTATTTTATATATATATATTTTTTCAGACAGCGTTTAAGAATGCCTTTGACAAAGCAGAACGTGTTGAAATCATTCTCATGACTGGATCGGGAAGCTGTCGCAAGGTTGTGATGGACATGCAATTACATGCATAACACCAGATACATTAACACGAGTTCATCATGAGTGGGAGAGACGACTCCTCCGTGTGTGTTCGCAAAGAAATGGCAATCATTTAGAGGATGTTTTGTAAATAAAGTTACATTTTGCTAAAAAAAAAAAAAAATAATAATAATAATAATAATAATAAAAAAGTTAATTTCCACTATGTATGGAGAATTTTGAGACACCCTGTAGTTTAATATTACACAATAGATGTGTTTAAGAATCATTAACTACCATGGCATTAATCACACTGCTATAAATAAGAGAAATTCTATCCTGCCTTAAGCTTTACCTATGGCTTTTATCAATGTAATAAATAATTATTTGTTGTATTATTGTATGAAATATGTATTTTGATATGGCCCAAGCCAAGAGGCCTTATCTCACACCATCTGAATATGTTCACTAAACAAAATAGGTTTAAAATCATTCAGGTTGTATGTAAATATAGTGAACATTTTGTAGGACAAAATTCTACATGATTTGAGTGGGACTTGTAGACCAGCCCTCTTAATTGAATATACTGCTTGATACATGCAAATGGCCGTCTCGTTAAACAGTAATGTGTGAGTATCAAAGTCAGCGAGGTGTCCAGGGGTTGAGGATGAGAAGGGAGTCTCTGCTCTCAGGCCATTAAATATCCATGCTGATGAGTACCCTACTCTCCACTCACCCACCCACAGGAGCCATACACACTGGAACTGGAGTGGAATCGTCTCTCTCTCGCTCTCTTTCTCTCTCTCTCTCTCTCTCTCTCTCTCACACACACACACACACACACACACACACACACACACACACACACACACACACACGCACGCAAACACATACACAAAGATAAACACACATCTGCAAACAGAATTCATGCTGAATGCTACAGATTTGCATTAGAGTGGCAAGCACATAGATACACATATTTACTGACAGCACACACATACACGCAACAACTGTGTATATTTTCTGTATAATTAGTTTGTTATTTTAATATATTAATATATGTTATTTTAATATAGTGAAGATATATACAGTAGTTTCTGTATTTACACTGCATACAATGTATTATTATATATTATACTGTATGTAGTGTGATCATTAATAAGTATTATACTATATTATATTACTATACAAATATGGGAGGTATTGTATAGTAAAGTACGGTATAGTGTAATATATTATACAGTAGATCCATTTTCTGCTGTTGTCTAAAGAAAAAGAAAAAAACAAAACAATGGATGGACCTTTGTGGTGAAAAGGAGGCTCTAGTCTATTAATATGATGTGTCCAAATCTGCACTGTGGCGTTGAAGTAACCATTAGCGCACAGGGAGTTATAAGTGCTAACTGCTTGGCACAGGTTTATTAGCCCAGGCCTTGTGCGAATTATAAACTAGCTCTCTCTCTCTCTCTCTCTCTCTCTCTCTCTCTCTCGCTCTCGCTCTCTCTGTCTCTCTCAGTGCGACACTCTACACACGGCTGTTCTTGGCAGGCCACTTTGTTTGAACACTGAGTAGATTGCCTTGTATCGTGAATATTTAACTTTCTCTAGCGGACCAGAGCTAACGTCGTTGTACAGAGATTAAACTGCACAATGATTACCTGAGGATGAGTGGATGAGCTCTCTCTCTCTCTCTCTCTCTCCGTCAATGCACTCATAGAAGTGACTCCTGGGAACTGGGTCTTTATGTATCACTGTAACTACTCAGGCAGAAAAGCTGGGCTGCTCAAGAGTCCTCTTAACTGCTTAACATGGTTTTCACTTATTTTGCTTTCTTTTTTGAAAATCGCATTGATGATTTTTATTATATGGCCACATGTGTCAGATTTGGAAATTTCATCTATAGGAATTTCATGCCTAGGTGCTATGTTTTTGTTTGTTTGTTTGTTTGTTTTTTACACTAGACTTAGCGTTTTGGAAATGTTTTAAAAACTCAGTAAAAAAATATTTAATACAATAGTACAGAAGGGGGATAACAATTGCATGTTAACAAGGAAGTGAATGTCACAGATGTCATGTCAGTCCAGTTCTCAATATGTTTTCATTTTTATTGATTATTTTATTGTTTATCCTTCCTATAAGAGCTGGGAATTAAAGGAGATTTTTCTCACCATTTCAAGAACATATTCATAATCAGAGACCTGATAAAGGTTTAAGAGACTATATATATATATATATATATATATATATATATATATATATATATATATATATATATATATATATATATATATCAAACAAATCAAATATTTACATCGCACCGGTGTAAAAGGGCCTCCTTTAACAGAATATGAATCATGTGAGTTTACATACCCTTCCGCATACACACATACACACCCTCAGTCACTCAGCTGCATGTGCGCTGGTCGAGTTTACTCAGTGCTGACAGGTACAGTAGCAACGTTCTTCAATCCGGACAAATGCAGCCTGGTTTTAATCTTATAATGGTAATAAGAACGATGCGCCTTAAAGCACATCAGGAGCTATTGACCAGTGGGGTCATGCATTATTCAGAGGTCACATTTTTCATCATATTTCCCCTGTTGCTGTCACCATCAGTCGAAGGACTTAGGGACACCCACAGTCCTTTCTGTTTACACACATACACTCTTAAGTGGCCTGGACTTACATGTGTGTGCCAGCCCAGCCCCTTATAGTGCTAATATTCCCCACATCCTAGCACACATGCTAATTATTCCCTCATCTATAATGCATGTGCAGAGCAGTGTGGACTCTAATCAGGCGAGGACTAAACAGGAAAAAGGACTTGGTTTTTTAGCTAACACTGAGGGACATGTGAGGGGACTTTTTTTCTTCTCTTTGCTTCCTGCATCTCGAGATGTTGTCTTTTAGTCCTGTTTAATATGTTGTTGACACTTGTTAGCAAGTCAACAGACTTTAACGGATGTGTTGGTAAACGTCTATAAAACCTGTAGTGACAAAGTAGGAAAGACAGCTTTCTGTAAATTCTCATTAACAAGAGGAATGTTACGATCACTGCATATCAGTGAGTGCAGAAAAGATGGAGGGATGTAAATTTTACTGACGGTGTGGGGTTGATTTGTGTACTCAGCCCCTGAGTCTTGGCGGCTGTTAATTGGCCTCACAGTGATACACCCCTCCATACAGGCACAGGGTGTGCTTTCTACCCTTTCACCCTCTACCCCCTTTCTTTCTCATTCCACAGTAGGGTCCCTCTTGATCCCCCATTCACCCCCACTCTTACCTAGCCCTACTGTTTGAGGGAGGTTCCTACTGTGCCTTCCTTTAATTTGGGTTCACTGTTTAGCATTATGAAACGATTATAGTATAATGTTACAGATGACAATAGGTCATTGACATAAATTGTACTGTTCGTGTACTTTGATATATCTGATATGATTTGTTTCTTATGTTATTTACATAAGTAAAGTATAGTATAGTATATTATAATCATTTCAAAATCATTTTATATGAAGCATCCACCATACAAGTTCATGTGTAAGTTGTTACTATACAAGCAATACGCAGTTAGAATAAGTGTATTAATATAAACCATGCAGCTGGAAATTCTGTCAGAGCTGTTACAGAAAATTAATCAGCACCCTCTGACTAATCCGAATCAAGCATTCAACCATGCTGTTGTTTAAGTAAGGGATAAAACAAGATGGGGCATTCTGTTACAGGATAATAATCAACAACGGGGTAATGTGATGCAGACCCGACATGAAGCAGAATTATTGATACCATCCTGAAGATTATTTTCTATTAACAGGATGTCCCAAAGTGATTTATTTCCTATGGCACCACAACAGTTTGCCAATAATTAAAAATCCATCCATTTATTTCTGTACCACTTATCCTACACAGGGTCATGGGGAGCCTGGACCTATCCCAGGGATCTCAGGGAACAAAGTGGTGGACACGCCCATTCACACACTACGGACCATTTAGAGATAAAATTTACCAATAATTACATTGGTTTTTTTATAATATGTATTTATCATATGAAGAACGACATGTAATACTTTTTATTCCTATATAGTCATTTAAAATCTTGTGATATATTCACACAGCAAGTTCTGGTTCACTTACTTTATAAAAACTATAAAATGTCACCCTCAAGAGCTTCTCTTTCTCCCTCTCTTGAAGATAATGAGACAAAAATGTAGCTTGTCATGTTACTGATACTGAAACTGGAAACTTGTCTGTCCCGAAGACTTTCATGCGTCAGAAAACCTTACCTCGACTGATACTGTTCCAAACAAATAAATGTCTCACTATATATTCATTACATACATTTCTTAAAATCCTTTATGTGGAGCATGCACCATACAGGTCCCTGTGTTACTTAGTTGTTACTAAATAAACAATCCTTTAATTAAACCTTGCAGCCAGTACTACTGCCTGGGGTGTGCTGTTAATCAACACCTTCTGAGTTGTGGCAGATAGAGACTAAGGAAGATGTTCCCCAAGATGCTGGAATGTTTTGAGAAAAGGAAATTCCAGAACTTTTATACCAAACCACAACTACAGATTTGCAGAAAGCTTTCCACAGGCCCTGTGACGATTATCTAAAATAAACGCTACGACAACTGGGTGATGGTTAAGTAATTTCTGCACTCAACAAAATACAACAACCTGGTGGATATGGAGGATGTTAGTATTACAATTCTGTATGCTTTGCCTGTGGAATATGATGTGAGCATTAATAGGTATTTTGTGCAGGTTACACAAGCACTCACAAAGTGCAGTTTCTCCTGTCAAACCTTATTTGTGGGTTACTATGAGCTGCTTTATGCTGGAAAATGTTTGATTTGCTTTTTGTGTTGAGCAAGTTGCAGAAACGTCCTGCTTTTTCAGCGGTGTCACAAGATTATCAGATTCCACTGGTGCCAAAGGCATGAATTCTAGACAAAGATCCTGTCTGAACATCACCCTTTGGTGCTGAGATGTGTGTAGGTGAGGCCAGGGCTGGAAATCTAGGGCTGTACTCTCAATAATCTTCCCTTCACTGATCACTTCCTGCATTTGGGTTCAATCAGAGTTGATGTAATCAAACCTCAGTAGGGTTCAACAGGAAATAGCCTGACACCACTTCTCAGTGTTTTGGACCTTTAGTAAGTACTATGCTCACACCAGCCCAAGGGAGTAAATGAACCCATGTTTAATAAAAATAAAAATAAAAAAATAAATAATGCTGAATACTGAAAAGGCCTGTAAATGTTACAATAAAACAGACTACATGGTACACTTCCCAGGACAATGTCTAGTGTCCTGTCTCTAGTAGTGGACTATTCCCTGTGGCAGTGTCCCCCTTTTGCTCTTTTCTTGCTACTGCTCGAAAATATTTTTAACATTCTACTGGATTGGCAGATCTATGTGTATTTCCACAATGCGCCGGACATATTGTTCTGGAGAAATGTCATCAAACACAAGCCAGGCACAAGTCTTCACTGAGCTGTGGCCTGAAGGCTTGCTACAGCACTCACCACTATGGCACGTCCCAGACACAAAGAGCTGCCACTTTACACACACACACATACACACACACACACACACACACACACACACACACACACACACAAACCAAATGCACATTCAGAAATATTCAAGCAAACACAGGTACAATCTACGACACATAAGATGTGCTAAAGCATCCAGACACACACACACACACACACACACACAGACTCTCACCTTAATTGGTCCACCAAGCATCTCTTAAGAAGCCTTTGAGAGAGGATGAGAATGAGGGAGAGAGGGAAAGTGGGAAGGAGGAGGGAGGTACTGGGAGCTCAGTGTGTCTTTTGGGGGGTTAATTACAGATGCAGATGCGCGTTGCCACTTGCAACATCTCTGAATTCATTTCCAGTCTCTCTGCCCTTCCCTGATGGCCCCAGGGATTCGTCACTCTGTATGTGTGTGTGTGTGTGTGTGTGTGTGTGTGTGTGTGTGTGTGTGTGTGTGTGTGTGCGTGCACATGGAGAACACATAAAATAAACCATAATATTCAGGAGTTAGGCATGATAAAGAGGAGAAATCTGTAGCAGAGTGAAAAAGGAAAATGTAAAGAAGATAGAAGAAAATGCTAAAAGAGACGTATTGAGAGAGACTTGGCATCTACAGAGAAAGCAGCATGGCTCAGTTTTCTGCCTGTGTGAGGATTTAATCTTTATCTTTGCCGTATATTAGAATAAACCAGTATAAAATGAGATTAATAGCTTAATTTCAATATCCCAAAATCTGCAGTTGCATGTTTCATCCACATGGGGCTGAATGCACTGTGGCAGAATGCACTGTGACAATGTGTGTGTGTGTGTGTGTGTGTGTGTGTGTGTTTGTGTACTCTTCCTGCAGGCCCACCTTTCTCTTACAGCCAGACTGATTCATTATCTAGCTCTAATTGAATGGAGTAGGTCTCTATTGGGATGAGCTGTTTAGATCCACACATGCATATTTGTCCTCGTTGTTTGCTTAAGCCCAGCAGAAAACATAAATCATTCCATACAGTCACCCACACAGGTATATGCAACCAATTTTTTTTCTAATGCTGCTACATTCATATAATGAGCAAGTTTTGTTTGTATACACATCAAAACAGTAATGGCTTTCTGATGCCATTTTAATCAAGATCTATCGGAGAACTGAATGAATGTGCTGATTCATATCAAATCCATCACTTCAAGCTTTCTTACAGTGTGTTAATTTAAAT
>NC_071255.1:23097689-23117689 GCF_023375685.1 Ictalurus furcatus | reverse complement strand
GTGAGGGATTGTGGGTGAAGCATGAGCACAGGGATGAGGGAGGAGGAAAGCGGGGGCCGTCTGCGGAGTGACAGTTTGGGAGCTTCACACTTAACTGCCCCTGAGTTGTCTGTGTGCGCACGATGCCTGCGTTCCCATGTGAAAGTACTCTCTCACACTCTCTGACCGTTACCACTTGCACCATCCTGTTCTGGTATAAGGACTTTCCAAAAACACAACAACCATTTCAACAACAATGATGCAACTAATCCCATTAAGCTGTTCAGAACGGATGCTGGTTTGGTCCAACCTTTGGTCTCACTGTCCTTTATTGGTAGCAAGAGTCATTTATACAGGAAGATCATATGTATGTTGGCCTTGTGCCAATCCTTCGCACATCATTTACAACAACGTACAATTAACACACTGACACACACTTGGATGTGGACAATTTGGTGCTGAGTCAAACATTGACTCCCATTATTTTGTCTGTCTCCCTGAATTAAAACTGACTACAGCTGTTAAAAACAAGATGGGAATAATATTTCTTGTCCTGATCACCATCAGCATGTTAATGGTAGCCAAGAGAAAGGGTGTGTGTGTGTGTGTGTGTGTGTGGAGCAGGGAGGGAGTGGTAAGTGGCAGAAGGTCGGAGACACAGAGGAGTGTGGGATGAGACTGCCGGCTGAATGAGTGAGGGGATGAGGGGCCGCTTGAGCTTGAGGGGAGGGGTGCATTCTTGGGTGATGCATCCTGCTGAGATGGCATGAGGTAAGGGAAGGAGGGGGTACGGATGGATGGAGGAGATGAGTGGAGAGGGGGGCTCCTCTCCTGCAGGCAGAGAGGCAGTGGGGACAGATGGCGTCCCTCACAGGGCTGAGAGAGTCCTAGTTTTCACCTGCGGCCCCATGGGAAAAAAACAGCCTCCCTCGCACTCACAGGCCGCCACATCCCGGGTCCTGGAATGCTTTCCCCCAATCCTGTGCACCCACAGAGAGACAGATAGGGTGAGAAAGACTGAGGGATGGAAAAGAAATGTGAGAGTTAGAAGATGGTTGAAATTAATCATGGAAACAGCAGCTAAAACAACAGAGACTAAAGATAAAGTTTAGGAAGTATGACACATATAGGATCGGTTATCAAACTGATGAATGGTTTTCATGGAGAAGGAAGAGAGATTTGTGTTACCAGATGGACATCAACAAAACAGTGGAGTTAGGCCATCTTCCTTCTTTCCACCCGCTCTCTGTCTCTTGTTCTCCCTCCCTTTCCCTCTCTCTCTTTCTTTCTCTGTCTCGCTGTCCCGTTGCTCTCGCTCCTTGACTGTTGGATCATGCAGATGGTGCTTTTCAGGACAATGAATAAGGGCATCCAAGGTCACAAGGATGAGACAATAACGCAACCATTCACTACTCGCTTAAGCAATGCTGGCCAAGGCTCAGAAAAAGTAAACAATAGTCCATGGCCAAGGTGGAGATATGCATGTGCATACGTGACTCCCAGGGTCAGTGTTGCCTGCCTGGATTTTCCTGTCATAATACTGGCATGTGTCACTAACTCCAGTCATTGTTGAGTGAACACTGAGGATGAGCGTAATGCTTCTCCAGCATTCTAGCATGCCTGAGCTGAGAGACAAATAATTATTAACTATACAACTTTTAGCAAACCTTCTACTGGAGTGTAAGAGCAGGAAATGTGTGACATCTGACCTTCATTTCAGTTTAAACTATTAAACTATTAAACTATTGACTCGGAAAAAAGTTTCACAAACATGTCAATAAGTTAAACACACAGCTTTATAATGTAACTAAGCACTGAGACTGAAGAGAAAAACCTTTATAAACAATGAATCCCTCAAAATAAGAGTTTTCTCTTTCTCTTCAATTCAGACCACATGTTTTTAGGTTCAAATCCATTGCAAAACATCGATTTTGTGTTCACTTAACCATTACTGTGTTGATTCTGAAGTATGTTTGGCTCATCATCTTGTTAAAATCTATCTATGGCCAAAGCCTGAATGTCCTGGCAGAAGCAACCAGATTTTGGGATGAAATATACCAGTGCTTAGTTGAATTTATAATGCCATAAAGGTTTCACAAAATCCCCTGAACCATCAGTCACAAAAGAGCCCCAAAGCATCAACAACTACCATATTTTACAGTGACAATCACATGATTTCATTATACATTGCCCCCATTTGTCACCAAATAAACAGATTTTGTTCTCCTATTGTTTTCATATTACTTGAGTGGAAAAATTTTAATTACTGTGTGTAATATTTACAGATATTTTATATTTACAATATATTCATTGATATTGTGAAGCTTTCTGCAAGGAGATGTTTATTTAACATTTATGGAAGGAGTCTCCAGTGTCAGTGCTTTTTTCAAAGGTAAAGTTGTTGCTTTAAGTTTTCTAACATGGGAAAGCATTCTATATAGAGAAAGCATTTTCTATTTCTCTTTGATATGACAAGCCACATTCTTTATTAACTTCAAGACTTCAAGAGTCGAGTAGAATGACTAGAGCTGCTATAACAAAAGTGATAACAGCCACTAACTTGTCTCATGGATGTTCACAACTGTAAACATAAGAACGAGTTTAATTGTTAGTGCAATTCTGTGATATGAGTAATAAAACAATTTGAACTATAATGTTATATGAAATATATATAACAATAAATAAAGCTTTTGCTCATTGATTGTTTTCCTATAACAGTACACCTTGTCAAGGTTCATATCTTACATAAATAAGAGAATGATGTAGGACTTGTAAACACTTCAGCACAGAATTTAGTTAGCTCATGTTACTGATTAATTAAAGTAGTTTGTTATGGTAGATATTGACGAATATTGATTGTCAAAAGATGATAGTGTTATTTGAAATTCAAATTCGAAGTTTCAGTCTTCCCATCAATTCTCTTCTACGATCTACTCAGACAAAAGCAAGCTAGTTTAACAAAAGTTAGCCTGGAAATAGACAACAAGCTAACTTATCTAATGTTAGTAATGAAAAAACCTTGGCTACTGACAATGAAAATGAAAACTCAGATATTGAAACTCTACTAGCATCTACCTGTGACACTTTAGCCAGTGAGCCAGTTTACTTGTTGCAAGCTAGCTGACTAGGTATTTGGGCTGTTCTTTTATACATCCTGGTATTTTTACTGAGCATAAAGATTTCTGTAGGTTATTTTAGTAGCCATGCACATTAACAAGAAACAAAACATTAAGCAATCTATTGTTCTAAATATTTTTAATTCTTTTACCTTCCATGCTTAGGGTACTTTAATCTCCTTCCAGTCAACCATAGAATCTCTGGAGACGCATGTCCTCACAGCTCTTCCTCTCTCAGCAGATGCAGTTTTCACTCAAGAGACCTGCTCGTTGATCTCAAACAGTGAGAAGAACATCTGGCGTGCAGGCATACAAGGGATTTATCGATCCTATCGGCTGGAGGCCACAGAGATCAATACAGATGATCAGCACTTCTATTGAGCATCCTGCCCTGAGCATCCACATGACAGCTGATCCTGCTGATGCATTCGGCATGTTTGAAGGTGTTGGTGTAAGAAAAGTAGATTCCATCTATGATTTAGCCTATTGTGAAGCTAATGCAAGGTGACCACATCTTGTTAAATGAATACCAAGATGATGAATTCTGAATTAAGTTAAAGTTGAATGGATAGTTATAGCAGAATGTACAGCGTGTACAGAATCTGTTTGTCTCAATACAGGAATGATGGATTTGAGCTACTAAATGGTCATGGATTATATATTTCAAGAAAGCTGAAATAATAAAACACCAGGAGTTTGTAAGCCAACGAAACAATTCGCCCAATGTCAGACAGGGAAGTGGAGTCAGGGGAGACTTGTGCTCATTTTAACGAGACTGGCTATGTTATGCTAATCCTTTCTCTTGTTCTGTGTTTCTACCCTCCCTCTCCATCTTTGGGGGTACACACTTTCAGTGGGCCATGAACTGCCCATCATCCATGAACGATGCCCCCCCCCCCCCCCCATAACTCCTCACACTCCCCCTTTTCCACACTCCATCTCCTTAACCCTAAAACCTCCCTTCTACATCTGCCATTTGATTGACAGGTACTAGGAAGCAAGAGAACTGCAGTTCGAGAGATCATTATGAGAAAGTAAAGATAAGGGCACAAATCCTTAATGCCCCTCCCCCCCTCACCAGACCATCACACAAACACACAAACATAGACACACTTTCAGTGTGGCTTATTTCATCCTTGTCCTTGCTGAGCATTACAGACACTGAGCCTCATTTTACTATTCTGGTTTTCATGCAGTAACGAAGGATAAAATGCAGTCCTTTTTTTTAACATTGACTTAGTGTCTCAACAATGGTAGTACTTTTGCTGTCATTTGAGTTAGATTTTCAGCTTTTAGTCCACTGAAACAGTTTGTAGTTACTTATTCTGCACTGGACAATAGGTGGAGTAAATACATTTTTTATAATATAGGTCACCAAAAGGAGGATATACCTTTTTCTACCTAATATACTATAGCACTAAAAAATTAAAATTTAGAAGGTTAATGCTTTTCTCTCTTCCTCTCTCTCTCTCTCTCTCTCTCTCGCTCTCTCTCTCTCTCTCTCTCTCTCTCTTCCTCTCTCTCAGAGGTGACGGTGTCAGCAGGAGGACAGTAATTGAGACTAGGGCAGAGTTGGAGTGAGGAGCCTCTCTTAATGGAGACTTACTCCACAGTGCCCAGACCTCCAGCTTCACCTCACAGCCTGCTTCTCATAATGATGCTGCCAAAGCCAGACAGAGCAAACACACAGCAGCCTGCTCTCCTCCTAACCTTTTAATCCTTCCTTCACCCCTCTTTTCCCTCTTATTCCCACCATTCCCATTACTTTTTACCACCTCTGTGTCTACTTATTCTTTCTTTGCTCTTTCACCTTCACCAAAATTTCTTACTAGGTTTTTGTCACAAATGTTGATCGATTCTTTTTGCAGACATAATCACACTTGAAATGACATTCCTCATATTTAAATGATCGACTTGATCAGTGATACCTGACTTGTGTGTAAAGGCAGGACCAGGCAGTTCTGCCTCTTACCAGTGTCATCTTTATTCTCACTAGTGGAAGAAAAACAGATGACGAGGTGCTGAGGAAAACTGTATAGATGAAGAGATGGCAAAGATCAGGCTGGAGTGAGGGACTGGATGTAGAGAACTGATATAGAAGACTAATAAGACAGTAGGTTAAGATGAGAGAGGTAGAGTGGAGAGTAAGGGATGAATGTGGAATGTAGAGAAATAAAGGAAAGCAAGAGAGAGAGAGGGGAGAAGTGGAAGCAGGCGGTTGGGCTGCTCTAATTGATCTCTGGGTGATGCAGGGGGCCATGCCTCAGGGGCCGCGAGGCTGAGGTCATTAGGATGCAAATCCTGCCCTCTCTCTTCCTGCAGCATGCTGCTGCTACCGCCGTGGCCGACAGGTAGAGGAAGAGGAGGACAAGGAGTGGAGGAAGAGGAGGAGGATCTCTCAGAAGGTGCAGCTGGACACAGAAAGTACCTGAGCCTTCATTCACTGCTAAAGCTTGTCAATAGGAACCATGCATCTGCTAATCCTTGTATTCAGGTTTCCACTATTGCTCCTGCTTTGTGTTTCCATTTTTAAGACAAAAGAGGACGATAGCCATGGCTTGAATGTGTATATCAAGGGAGGGGGATTTGGGGTGGAGAGCTGGCCTATCAGAGTATCATTTTTTATTCCTCCTAATTGACGTGAGCAGTTCTTTTGACCCTAATTAGCGGTCTGTAATCTCTCATTTGCATGTCACAAAGACAACAGTATTTGCATATTTGTAAACGAGAAAGGCCTTGCATCTGCATGCAGTCCCCTGCTTTCTTTCCTCTCTATTTCATTACCCCTCCCCACCTCTCTCTCTCTCTCTCTCTCTCTCTCTCTCTCTCTCTTTCTCTCTCTCTCTCTCTCTCTCCTACAACCAGTCATGCCAGGCAGATATTGACAATTCTCAAACATTAAAGCTTGGTCCTGTCTAGTTTTGGTGTGGTGCTGTACCTAAACCAGAGACGGAATCAGTAAGAGAGAATAAGAAAAACTTGTTTAGAAGAAAAGTGCTAATTATGACTTAAAAGGACTGAGATAAGGAAATTACATTGGCAGGGAGTGAGTCTGAGAGAAGAGTATGTATCTAGGAGGTTAGATATTATCACTTGATGTATCAGTGAAAGATATTATAATGTGTTAGCATGTAATCAAGAATGAATATTTAAATATTACTTTGTTCAATTATTAAATACTGCTGTTGGGAAATTACCCAATTGTATAACCGTATTACTACTGTATTATTATAATTCAACTATTGATAAAATAAATATACTTTTATAAATTCATTATCTTATTTGTTCAGTCATTTATCTATTGAGTAATCTATTTATCTATTGGTGTGCACGTTATTTATTTGATTAACTAAACTGATGCATTGTTATCCTGGTACAAATAGGACAGATCGTCAATAAACAACTGATCAGACTTAGACACTAATGAGTATTCTAGTAACTGTTCGACTATCTTATGTTGCTATTACATGGAGTATGTTACTCGATAACACCTCCACAGCACCTCCACCACACACACCTATGAGGAACTGACTCAGGTCATTTAGCACATGTAAGAAAGAACCGCTTGTAAAATCAGTAAGACCATTCACATCTAACCACATGCTATCTAGTAACAGCAGCAGCGATAACATTAGCAACTCCACCTGTGTTCTGGCTCAGGTAGAGCACTTTAACAAAGTCTTGTCGGGCACCTATCATCCCCTTGTCATGACTGACCCCTCCATCATTCCCCTCAATTACTATGGAAATCGGGGCTAATTGAATGGTCTGTGTGTAATGGGGAAGACAACATGGCCTACATTATGATAAGGAGCAGAGACGATAGGTGAGTCTTTTCACAAGGGATGAGGCTTAGTGGAGGATTGAGGCCGTCTCACTTTCTCCATTGCAGAGGGGTGCAGCTATTCACAGCCTCGTGCCCTGATGCCCTGCTGTTAGCATTAGCGGGCTGAGGGGCCGCAGGGGTTTGCTCAGCAACGGGCCAAACGCCTTCTTTTGTATTCACCAGTGCCTCTCCCTTTATATCCCAGGGATATATGCAGGCTATTATATAGTTGCGAGTTTTGCATACGCTCCTCTCTGTGGGGCCCTGTTATTTTTGCTTGCTGCTGCAGTTCTACTTATCTGTGAAAACTTGTGTTGCATACAGTCACTTTTTTTGCATATGTTCATCAGCATAATATTTAAAATCTCATCTAAACCTGTTTGTAAAATATTGTATGTGAAATGAATGTTGCCCAACATTGTGGAGATTAAAGCTCTTAAAAGCTCGACGTATGAGTGGGGGTTTAAAGTATTCACATGACAAGCATGGCAGCTTCTGGATTGAGGGCACTTTTTCAGGCTATAAGGGATATATAAGAAGCAAACACACCACACTTTGATTCTCTTTGTGCAAGGAAAGAAAGCTGCATCGCCTTGCCAATTAGCCCTAATAACCAGTTTTATGTGTGTTTGTGAGTGAGTGAGTGAGTGACTGAGTCTACACAAATGTCTCCACAAGTATAGGAATATTTGACAGTTTGGCCCTTGTGGAGACATTTGATTGGTTGGCAAGAAGAAGAAAAAAACTATGTTTAAACTGCAGCTTTTATATTTTTAAAATGAAGCAAAAGGTTTCCTTTTGGTTACTAAAGTTATGTTTGGGTTAGATTTAGGTGTAGGCATAACATTAATTAGCTGCAATAATAATTATTTCATATTTATGCATGCTATTTGAATGTATAGCAAAGTATTAAATATAATACTAAGATATTCATAAAATGATTTGTAGAAATAATAATAATTGAGAGTGAGGCAGAGTTCGAGTGGGTGTGAGCTCATCATTTGTCTGTGTGAAAAATTTGTTGTTGTCATTCTCTTCACCAATAAGCTGCTCTAAGAAAAGGGACTAATATATCATATTAAAAAAAAAAAAAAAAAAATTAAAAATCAGTATTTAAAGTAAATGTCTATGATTTAAAAAATCTGACTGACTGCACAAACAAATTAGGGAAATTATTTGAGAAAATTTTTGTCCCCTCGTTTCTGAAACTCAATGTCAGTCAGTATTGTTAAAGCCTTCCTCTATACAGTTACACTTTACGCCCTTTCCCAAATGTTCACAATAGGGTCACAGGTTCAAAACTGGGGTGATGTTTGGTCTCCACAAAGAGACACATACGTACACTCCCCCAATTATGAACCTATGATAATATATGAATATACAACAACTTTAGCAAAAAAAAAATTAACAAAAAATAAAACATACAAAAGTTTTTGCATACTGAACAGTTTGAAAATGTTACTCTCCAGAAGTCCATACATGCCAAGATGTAATTGAAAAGAGGTCCTCTAACATGCAGTGTTCAGTGTTTAATGCAGTGTTGTAGGTGATAATTCCTTTTTAAGTCAAGTAGCTTGTAAGGAGTTAATATAATAAAGCCTAAGACAGCCTACACAAAGTACATAATATGTTAAATCTATTCCTTGTCAGTTGGTTGGAGGCACTTTTCAACACAATGGAACTGTTTCTTGTGGAATCAGTATATAGGACTGAATATCCTAAAAGTAGTTCCTCAGATGAAGTGACATTTGTAACATCTTTATTTCCATTCTGATCTGGCTAAATAAAATGGCATTTCACTGTGCTTTCAACTGTTTTTCTTCCCTGCCCATCGCTTTACAAGTAGTTACAAGTAGCCATAAACATCCAACTTTTCACAAATTTATTTCAGGAAGACTCTCAGAGGCACCTTAAGTTTAATATTAGGTATATGTGGAGACATAACATTAGCATAGCCTGTGTGTGTGTCTGTGTGTGTGTGTGTGTGTGTGTTTGTACACTCCGTCCAGTCAACCCCCATACTGAGCATAAGCGGATGAAGGAAGAATAGAGAAATTGCGATAGAGGAAGAGAGAAAAAGAGAGAGAGACACGTTTGAAGACGGCTCTCGCCAACACTGAGACACTCTCTATCTCTCATTTTTTTATTTTCCTTTCCTCCTCAGCATGTTGTTTTCTTCCTCCATCGTTCTTATTTCCCACTGCGGGTCTTCTCGCGCCCCCTGCCTCAGTCCATATTGGATCTCAGTGGGCACTTGGTGCTTTTAAATGAGTAGGCAAATGAGAAGCAAATCCGCATCAGAGAGGGTGGGTGAGGTGTCCAGGGGTGGAGGTCGGAGCTGGTGTGGGGCCATGGTGGTTTGGTCAGCAGGAAGAAAAAAGGAACACACACACACACACATGCCCACACACACACACACACACACACACACACACACACACACACACACAAAAGATGCCTAGAGGTAGCAAAACCCCCTAGAGATGGCACTCATTTCAATATCTCTTCAACCAGGGAATGTTCTGTGTCTAAGACGTGCAGCAGCTCACCAGCAGCCACTGATCTGTGAGGAATGGACCTCTGTACAATCCAATTCCAACTTCACAAATTGCTTATTGCCCTGTGTTTTCCCTCCTCCTGGCTTGAGTTTGTGTATGTGTATGTGTATGCATGGCCACTCCTTCCTGTGAGGGAATGTGTATGTGTGTGTGTGTGTGTGTGTGTGTGTGTGCGCGCAAGCTTTCGGTTGACACTTTGTGTGTCTCTTTAAAGGCACCTCCATCGGTTAGTCCCCAGTTGCCTGCCTGAGATCTTTTGTGCATTGCAAAAAAGGCATAAGAGAGCTGTGGCTCTATGCTGGTGAAAGGTAAATAATACACACACACACACACACACACACACACACACACACACGCACACACACACACAGCAGAGTGAAAGGTAATGACTCAGGCAGGCAGGAAGAGCACATTATGGATGTGTGGAAAAAAGAGAGATCCTTGGAAAAAGCAGAGTTAATGAACTTGCATTTGATGCTTCAGTGCCTATGCCTCATCTGAGGTCTATTATAGTAACTACTTAACAGAAGGGTGAGAGGGGGGGAAGAGCGAGAGAGTGTGAATTGGGGAAATGGGGCTCTAGAGCACAAACTGAGTTTTTTTTGCCCTTCACCTTTCATGTCACCTGCTGAGAATAACAGGATGTCCACCGTGCTGAGAAAGTCAGGAGACTGAAGGAAGCAGGAGTGCAGGGCCAAGGTAGTGAGCAGGGATGGGATATAGGGTATGCATAAGGAGGATGGAGAGGGACAACCGAGGCTGAGGAAGATGAAGTATGGATGTGTTTTCTATACTCCTGGGCCACAAAAGATCGGTTAAGAAACAAAGGTCGCCAATAAAGCAAGTTAAAATATTTATACCTTCTGAGCAGCAAGGATACGAGGTATCAGCACTCTCACAATCACGGGAGAGAGAGACGGAGATAGAGAGAGAGAGAGTGAAAGCAAGAGGGGTGGGGGGGCTGAAATATTAATATCTGAAGTAAATTAAAGCTGCAACAGAAATGATGGGTTTCTTTTTCTCTCCCAGTATTTATTGTCTGAGTTTTATGCTTCTCTCTCTCTCTCTCTCTCTCTCTCTCTCTCTCTCTCTCTCTCTGTGTGTGTGTGTGTGTGTGTGTGTGTGTGTGTGAGAAGAGTCAAATATGGGAGGAACATAGATAGATATGTAGATATACATAGATAGATAACTTTATTAAACCCAGAGGAAAATTCACAAACACAGCAGAGGTAGATGTTTGACGGTGTCCTGACATTTCAATTGATCATAGGTGTTTGTTTGTTTTTCACACACGAGTAATACATATGTGGTCATGTGAAAGTGTACTTCACAATGTTATACCCAGAAATTGCACATGTGAAGTGTAGGAAGTTCTTGGACTTTCTCAGTTTAAATGCGTTTTTGTTGCTTATATGAAAAAGATATTGCTTATCATTCGCATGCTGGACTGCTGGAATGCAACGGGGTCCAGCAATGTATCAAAACTGGTGCAAACGGGCTCTGGGTTTGGAACAAAGCCTCCTGCATGGAACCGTGCAAGGATCTTTCCTTTCTTTTCCACAAATCTTATTCACATAATAAAGAAAAAGAAAGAAGCATCAAACTGAGATTCTTACTACAATGATTCTATGCCACAATCAGACATTGATCATGAATTACAGACATCTGATCTCAGTGCCTTGTGTCAGGGTCTTCTTGTGACAAGAAAACTAGCTCTCACTGCTCTCATACTGTATCTGCACTCCTGATCTACAGTACTGTTTAATGATCAGGTGCATTTTTAATCTACAGACTGCTGACATTCATGCAAACACAAACCCATCAGAGCATTGCTTTACTGTGATGCAGTAATCATCCACACCATGCTCAGCTAAGAATAATGGCAAGATAGACGCTGGGGACAGAAAGAAAGAAAGTGAGAGCGAGAGATAGCAAGGGCAGCGTATCTTGAAGGTCTCAGGGCAGCAGCTAGTTTGCATGTATCTCCATACACAGGCAGCTCGTTCCTGAATGCAGTATGATGGAGTGCTCTGCCTTTCCACCGCTACAGTGCCAACCTTGCTCCCCCATCAGCACCCTGACCACATGACCTCACACACCAGCTCTTCAAGCCCTCTGCTACACACACTATCTCTCTCACACACACACACACAAACACACATACTCACTTTCTACCAACACACAACATATCAGCAGAAAATACTCTCTTATGTATATTAGTAGGAAAAACAAATAAGTACAAACAACACATGACAACACTGTGTATTCAGTTAAACACCAAGTCACACACACACACAAGGTCTGGGACAGCAAGTACACACACACACACACACACACACACACACTTGGATGCACAAAGAGTTTATCTCCCTCATCAATTTCCACTCTGCACATAGTGCTGGCTGTTTATGCACGGTCTCCTGTGCTGCACTTTATCAAGAGCCCGTCCCCCTATCAAGTACCTGCATTATTTAACACACCCAATCAAGCATCTGCAGGTAGTCCTCAGCCCAGGTCCAGGGGTTGCACACACTCTCTCACACACATACACACACACACACACACACACACACACACACCTAATTCACATGTACAGAAGCACAGATGTTTGAAGGATGCAGTCCATTACATTCAGAAACTGTAAAAGTCTAACAGTAATGCCATTAACGTTATATCCATTGCTGCTAAAGTGACTCGTCCTTATTTCTGATGCTCAATGAAACCATCGGCATTCTTCTTTAGGCTTCTCTAGAGCTGCTTGGATCTCGTGCCCGGGATAAAATAAACAACTCCTGCTGCAATGATACATGAGGCGTGATAATTGATAACAATTTACCAAGTGTAATTTGCCTGGCTGTGTTAGCAGATCTCCATGTACCAATATCCATGTCTCCTGAACCAGAACTGTTTTTTGTTGTTGTTGTTGTTGTTTTGTTTTTTGTTTGTTTGTGGTTGTTTGTGGTTGTTTTTTTCTTGCACCACTTAACTCCTAACAATCGTGGAACAATAACGCAATTTGTTTTAACCCAGTCAAAAGATTCAATTACAGTACAAATTACAGTAGTACACTAATACAATTAAGCAATATCACACAGGCAAGAGTGTGGATCTACTGAACATCAGCATAGCTGGGATTTGGTGTAAACCTCAGCATGACTGTGACTCAATATTCAGTACAACTGGATTCTGAGTGTGAAATTGCTTTTATACAACACAACAGTCCTATGATTAATATTGAGTAACTGACATTTCAGACACAATATAGCCAAATATTTTGTTGATTTTTTCTCCATCAATGAAAACAGTACCCAAAAAATGCCATTTAATGCACAGACTGACTGACACCCCATAGTAAGTATAGTAGCAGTTTCAATATAATGAACTATTGCTAGAATTGGAATTTGATGTAGTGAACACAGACAAGTGGAGTGATAAAAACTGTGAAATGTACCATTATACTAAATTGTACTAAATAGCAGCACTCTTGGAATGCCACTTGTCCAATCAAATTAATGGACCGGAACCACTGTTGTATGATAAGTATTATGTTTTTTTGCAGTAAATATTAAATCCTTAGAATAATTAAGGATATAATTATGTACCAATTACAATGAATGTCATGTGCATTTTTGTTTGTTTGTTTGTTTTGCAACATACATATGCATAACTAAATGGTAGCCAGTAGTAGTATGACCACCGCTCTGGCCATCCCATTAACATTTATTCATTTAGCAGACGCTTTTATCCCAAAGTGAGGAAATACAAGCAAAGCGATATATCAAGAAGAGAACAATACAAGTAGTGCTACTAAGATTTTTTTGTTGAGTTCTAGAGAAACAAAGTACACAAAGTAGAGGTGTAAGAGCCTGTGCTGTCTGGATTAAGGTTAGAAGTTCATTCCACCACTGAGGGACAGTGAGGGATATTTAAGACATTATCATTAGTAGCAGAAGGAGACGGCATAGCAGTAGTAGTAATATGTCATATGATGAGAAACTGAAAGTTGGGAAATATCATGGGAAAAAATATGGGAAAATTTGAATATTGTCAATGGCAGTCATGTCATGCAGGGGCAAGCAAGTTTAGCCAGCCAACACATAAACAAACTATTAACTGGCTTCACTGACCAGAACAAACAAACAAACAAACAGGTGAGCAAATTTTGGTCAAGATCAAACTCTTACCACACACTAAGAAATAATCATTTGTTTTTGAAATCACTTTGCTAAGTGAATCAATTTGCTGAGTGGATACATCGCCTGAACACATGTGATGTGAAACACACCACTCCTTCATCCTACACAGCTACGGTGGGCTAAACCTGCCATTTTCCACTTTTATTATATTTCTAAGTCCTGAGACTCTTCTGCCGCTTGTTATGCATGTCCACTGTGGGAATAGCAATAAGATAATCCTGACTACTCTCTATTTGCCATGACTTTGTAGGAAGCAGGAGTAAAGTAACAACATTCTGTGAGGTGAGGATGGGAGTGAAAGAGTTTCAATGATTAACATACTCTCCCCCGTACCCCCTGCCCTTTGTCTTGCTCACTGACCTTTCGAGACGAAGCCTGAGAAATGCATAAAGCACACAAATGCACATGTGTAGCCTCAGAGAGACAATACAGGCAGGGTACTGAGACACAGAAGGTAAAGAACACCCGGCTTGAGAATGAGGGTCCCGCACCTTCATAGTCATCTATATTCAGAAGTCTGTATGTGTGGTGCATTTCATGGTCAAGAATGCATTGTAGGATTTCATATTTGTTTATGTTAAAATGAACCACTCATAATAGATTCAAGGCGGCATCTCTTGAATGCAGTTTAGGAGGCAGAAAACAGTGTGTCCATTAGGCACTACTGAAACGGCAGGTAATCAGACACATTGAGTTTCTTACTAGACCCAAATGCAGGACTTATTACAGTCTCTTTCGATCTTTCTCTGTATTCCTTCTTTCTGCTGTAAGACTTGTGGATTCGTGTTGCAGCAGAGAGGATGGAGCGTCTGCCGGATGGATGGAGCTTTGCCAGGCCCGGCTGCATAACGCTGAGATGATGCTGGCTGTATTTCCCTTGGAACATGAGCCAGTTGGCAGGAAGGGTGAAACCCTCAGCTCCCTCAACACCAGGCCTGGGCAGGGCAGGGCAAGACCTCTGCCGCAGGAGCACAAAGCAGGAGGCATTCCAGAAAATTAATTATCTACAGTCAGATCTATTTACATAGTGCTTCTCATACTGATAGGTGCATGCCCAGTAGAGCCAACTTAAATAAAGCTTCTTAATCTGTATTATCCAAAACATTGATTAACAAACTTCTATTATATTAACTAAAAGTAGCGCAATAAATAATAACATAGCTGGGAAGAAAGAAAGCTTAATCATTTAGTAGTCAAGCATTACAATTACGCATATTATCACTTAAGAATTATGCATATTCTACCAGTCAAATGTTTGGACACACCTGCTCATAGAAGGGCTTTCTTCATGTCTATATATTCATAAGAAGAAGAAGAAGAAGAAGAAGAAGAAGAAGAAGAATGAAGACATGATGAAATATCATTTACAGAACTATGCAATGACCAAAGGAATGTGTTAAACAAATCAAAAATAATTGTACATTTTAACAGTATTTGTGCTAAAACTTTCCACACTCTAGCTTCATGAGGGAACAATCAGGTGGCTTTTCTTTAGGTTCACAAATACTGTAGGTTGAGCACATGTTGGATGTTTCTCTTAACTACTAAATTAGTTTTTAAATTACTTATAAATTATAAATTGCTTGTTTTGGGTATCAATTTAAATTTTAGTAAGAGCTACTTATAATTTAAAAAATACATTTTTATTCAGAAATATGGACATATATGGCAATATATGGGCATTAAATTCAATAATTGTGTTTGTCTTAAAAACTAATTTCAACCACTTGTCTTCATCAAAATGTCTTTAAGACAATCAGAAATATATATTTAATCTAGCGTGTCCAAACTTTTAACTTGCACTTTATCATACTCACACTTTATCATTACACTTGAACATCACACTAAATCAGGTTATGTTGAGATTTTTACACCCTTCACCTTTTACTTTTACTATAGCAATACACCTAAAGTAAAACTTTCTGCATTACAATGTAACCCACAGATGGTTAAAACTCCATTGCATATGTAACGTCACTGCATGTTAGAGGTGTTCATCAGGACACAGATCCCAACGAACACAACCAAAACGTGTCGAAGAAAGGCCACATTGATTCACATGGCATGTGGGAACTTGTAGGATGTGGTGTGCTACACTGTGTCATAAGTTCACCACATTCATTAATTTATCTCCATTCAAAGCTTTATACTGGTTTGAATGACAATTTTTTTGTTTGTAGATTGGAAATTTGAATTAGAAACTATCACAGGCAGGTACAAGTACAAACAATAATTGTGAGAGAGAACAGGATTGATCAGAGCTGTTTCAAGAGAGGACGAAAGTGAGAAACAGTCCAGCACACACCTATACTGCAGCTAAACATTTAGATAAATGATGAGCCTTTGTCAATATTCATGGTAATATGAATTACTCTTTAATTAAGATACAACAGTAACCAGCAGCTTCAACTTTTTATGAACCTGTCATGAATATTTCATACAAATTAAAATGAATCAAAGTGATGCAGTTATTGTACGAATAAAACTGTGAGGAAAAGTCTTAACAACAACCCCACAGCATTTTTCATAATAATTAAATGAAAGAATGAAATTGTTATAATTGCAAGTTCAAACCCATGTTGCTTTTCACTCTCTATCTCTCTATATCACACATATATAAACATTAAATGACAAATAATCATTCTCTACATAATGCCCATTACTGTAAATATCATCTAAGGTTGTGGCTTTTACAGATAATATGAACAATTATCTTACATAAAATACTTGTTAGATGCCTATAGGGATGTTTGCAAAGTTATGAGGTGCTGTACTCTGGGGATATGGCTACACACACACACACACACACACACAGACACGCTTCTGTCTCCAGTGTGTTTGTTCCACCCCACTGCTCTCTTCCGTGCTTTCTTCTTAAGCTTGCTTCCACACAACAAAAAATCAATAGCTTTTCCCACTTTATCCCCTGATTAATTTATTGCCATGCCTCTGTGTGTGTGTGTGTGTGTGTGTGTGTGTGTGTGTGTGTGTGTGTGTGGGTGTGTGGGGGACACACTGCTCCCTATGTGATACTGATATTATTACACAAACACACCGGTCTAAGGAAGCAGGCATTTGTCAGTATTGATCGGGAGAGGGTTGAACACACCTAACTGTCCACGGGCCACTGGAGTCAAGTGGGGGGTGAAAGCATCACCCAAAGGGGTGTTTTACTGATGGTGTTCACACGCACATTGCCTCACTCTCAGGAGGAACTTCACATTTGTCAAAGTCAAACTACTGAGAGGGAGCAACACTAAAGGCTTATAAAGCTGAACTAGGAATCGCTTAGGCTATTTACAGTGGTGATGGCTCAGTGGCACCATTTCAAAATGCATAGCTTAATGAGCGTTTGACCAGGGACTCATGAAAATGTAACATGTTACACATGCATCCATGACACAACACATTTAGTTACTTAGGCTGTCAGTCAATTAGAAAAGTCACTGACTATGAAAAAAAAAAAGCTTCCCTTAAGGGTTATTTGGATGTGTAATTGTTATATGAAAGAGGTTATATTTGGAAACTTTTTTAACAGTTTGTTGTAGGGTTCTGAAGGGATGAACCTTTTAGGGTCTTAAAAGGAGCCTTTTTTTTCTCTTAGAGTTTGTTACTAGAGCTAAAAAAAAAAAGAACACAAATGCTAAATGCAATGCACTCTCTGTACAAAGTCACTAATCTTGGCTGAGCATAGAGCATTAAAACCTAATACAAGTGTTCTTTTTAATTAAGATTAACAAATGTAAAACATTATTCTGCCATGAATATTTTCAACATGTGTGTATGTCCATCCATCCATCTTCCTACACAGGAATGCAGGAGAGCCTGGAGCCTATCCAAGGAAACTCGAGGCACAAGGCAGGTGACACCCTGGATGGGGTGCCAACTCATTACAGGGCACAATCGCACACATTACAGACAATTTGGAAATGCCAATCAACTTACAACATGTGTCATTGGACTGGAAGAGGAAACTAGAATACCTGGGTGAAACCCCTGAAGCACAGGGAGAACATGCAGACTCCATGCACACAGGTCGGAGGAAGAATTTGAGCCCCCAACCCCAGAAGTGCCCCCTATGTATGTATGTATGTATGTATGTATGTATGTATGTATGTATATTTTATATTAAATCAAAAAACCTATCTGAAAAGCAGTGTCCACTATTCAAGAATTCAAACTGGCTTCAACCAGAAAATTGTAGCATTTACATTAATATATTCAAAATTATTAATATTGTCAAAATTGTAATATATGTTTCAAAATTGAATCTTACCATATTTCCAATGGAGACTGTACACCGCTGAATTCTTGAATATGATTAGTCAGAAAGTGTTTATTAATGTTCTATAGCAGCAGATCTTACAGTGGTGTTGACTGCAAAGCAAATCACAGGTTTATTTTAATGCATTTGTTCTAATACATTATCATTTCTACAGTAACAGTTCATTCGCAGGGAGTTGTTTGAAGGACATGGCACATAATCTAAGACTAATAATAAATGGGTTTAAAAACTTATTTAACAAACAAAAGCATATAGCCAGTGATATGGTGAAGCTTTCTGTAAGGAGTTTATTTAACATTTATGGAAAGAGTCTCACATGTCAGCACTTTGTTACTTTGTTATCTGTAACTTTCCACCATGTGAGAGTCTTCAGGACCAGGGACATAACCTGGCCTGGGCATTCAGGCTGTAACCTTGAAAAATTTTTATTTATCCCTGAATAATTCCCCACTTGGAGTGGTTTGTCACTACATAACTGAACGTCAATAAAAGAAGACGGCAGTGTTGTAATTTTCTATCTTCAGTGAACGAAGTGTTGTGGCCTATTTTATCTTCGGTGAACGGAGTTAAGACCAATCAGACAGGGTTTACAAGAAAATACATGGAAATACTCATGTCTTGGCTGACAGGTCTCAATTCTTTTTGTCCAATGTTTGTCCAATGTTCACATTTTTAAGCAACTAGCTGTCACATGCAAGGAAAACTGCATGGAAAGAGTCTATTTAGAAGTAAAAAAATTTTTAAAAATTTGATGGAGAAAAATCTGGGCTCAGCCCCGCATGATTAACAGTCCAGCAAACACCGCTGTTCAGGACAGAGGACTACTATACTATTGTTAAGTGATAATGGAGATGTAGATTCTCCACAGGCTTAGTGGTTAGCACGTTCGCCTCACACCTCCAGCGTCGGGGGTTCGATTCCCACCATGGCCATGTGTGTGCGGAGTTTGCATGTTCTCCCCGTGCTGCAGGGGTTTCCTCCGGGTACTCCGGTTTCCTCCCCCAGTCCAAAGACATGCATGGTAGGCTGATTGGCGTGTCTAAAGTCTAAAGTGTCCGTAGTGTATGAATGGGTGTGTGAGTGTGTATGTGATTGTGCCCTACGATGGATTGGCACCCTGTCCAGGGTGTACTCTGCCTTGTGCCCGATGCTCCCTGGGATGGGCTCCAGGTTCCCCGTGACCCTGAAAAGGAGTAAGCGGTAGAAGATGGATGGGATGGATGGATGGATGCTCCACAGTATTAAATAACTGGCAAATTTCTGTACAAATTATAAAAGGAATACAGTACTTTCAGACATGCTTTTATAGGAAAATAATCAACTTTGAAGTGGTAACAGTAACTCCACATAACACAGCATCATTGCACTTTATTCCTTATTTACCTTCTAGTTTTAAATGTACTATACCTGCTAGAGGTCTATAATGCTGTAACTGCTGCTATACATTTTCAGGTTAATGTAAAGAATCTTGCTTGGCTTTTTGTAGGAAGTAGTCTAGACATCCTGTGCCTAAGGATGGTTGGGAACTTGAGTGAAGCTAGCAGTAAAGATAAGACAGTCCCAGTGTGGGCCAAGCTTACATCTCCTATGCGTTGACACTCTATTTAAGCTAGAATAACCCGATGCAAGTGAGCTTGCTTCAGAAGCCCTCAGGCGAACAGTGGAGCTTTGATAGTGCCTCACAGACCTAGTTTCCTAATGCACATAGCGTTACATGCATTCCTCAATCCTCCTGGCATGCCATAACTCAAGACCTAAGACATACATTTCCGAATTTGAGTGTCTGACATTAAGTTTTCCTCAAAGAGACCATGTTTTAGCTGATTAAAATTCACCCAGTCAGCAGATTTCACAAATTATGTGATGGATTGAACAGAAACTTTGACCCACCTGTCAAAAATTACAAGCTTTCTCTGATGAGGGAGATTAATTCTCTGCAGTAACATTTTTTGCCTGGCCCTGAGAATGCAAATAAGGACCTAGGCGCATCAGGTTTGTAATTGTTCATTAGTGAGGTGGATGAAAATTGATTTTCAGTCA